>NW_020213750.1:0-31949 GCF_003070985.1 Temnothorax curvispinosus | reverse complement strand
GGTGGAATAATAGTTGCAGATGCACAATACAATTATAATTACATAATTACCTATGATTGTTATATTGTATGTAATACGTATTAATTGTGTGCATCAGATTGTATTAAAAATGTTTTTTTAATCAAATGCACGCGCGAGCAATACAGCGTGACTGACCATTTTTACGCGTTCGCGGTTCTGTATTTGAACCTTTTATCGACCGTGACGGTAACGTAGCGCGCTCGCCTGCACCGCTCTGCACCGTAGCTCACCGGGTAACGGAACTCATTAATGCTTCCCACTGTACGTGCCGCGAACAATAGGCAAAAAAAGAAAGTCCGGGAGTGGGAGCGACCCGGCATAGTGGGGAGGCCGAGCGAGAGCCATTGCTCGAGGCAGTCTCTCGGGTATAGCCGTGGCGAACACACGTATCACACTCTGTACTATCGGCATACGAGTTATACTTTACAACCGAGAACTCCCGCGTAAAATTACTCGTCTTAACAATAGCACTTAGTTGCCAAATACAATAAAATGTTAGCAACAATACGTCGAGTTGAAATTCTGATACATTGTTAATTAACGAAAGTGCATATCGAGTATATAACAACCGCGAGCATTGAGTTATGCGGATACGGAATATTGTGCGGACATTATTAATCAGTGTATATTACAACCGGATACTCCTGCGTTAATTGCGCGCACGAACATTGTATGATAGAGTGATAATCACGGCCGAGCGCGTGATCATAAGAAGATAGTCACGGGGCACCGAGCCCTCTGACGGGATTAATTATTAGGAACGAAAGCATCGTATCGACAAAACTAATAAGCCGAGATACGCAAATTAATTAATTGTGCGACTTTATTAAAAAAACCGTCATCCACACCGGGGCGTAATACAATCATAGTGAAGCACCTTTATGACAATTGTGAAACGGCCTGTAGTTTTGAAATAATGATCTGGAATTAAAGAATAATTAATTCTGAAACAAAGTCTCCTGATTAATTATAAAATTAAACATACTTACCTTTTACTTACTTTGTCCTTTGGAGATGATCCAACGTTGTCCAGCGGCAATCCGGTATGCGATGTAAAGCGAGGATCCGAGGAAGTTCAGCAGCAGCGGCGATCCATCCTGGGCAGGAACCTAAAAGAAAAGAAGCGTATTAGTATATAATAACATAATTATCGGGACTTACCTTTATCTGGTATGCGATGTAAAGCGAGGATCCAGAGACGGGAAACAGCAACGGCGATCCATTCCGGGCGTCGATCTGAAACAAAATTTACATAATTAATAAGATATAATTATGTTATCCATACTTACTCCTATCTGGTATGCGATGTAAAGCGAGGATCCAGGGACGGGAAGCAGCAACGGTGATCCACCAGGGACATCAGTCTGAAACAAAGAAATCTTATTAGCGTCTTGCAAATAATCGGGGCGTTGATGCGAACTTACCTTCTCGGTAGTCAAAAGTCAAACCGAGTGGCGACCGTTCGATAGGAATATTATCCGCCGGAATCGGGCTCAACTTGTACCGTCCGGTTACAACATAATTTACAAGATAATTGTTCGCACTGTAAAAATTGTTTGTCTTAATGTATTATTCAATTGAAAATGTATTCACGAGATATTTGAACGATTGCAGTGTTCTCAAATTTTAAATACTTTCCTATTTTTTTTGTTTACTTATGTGCAATCCTTTTTTAAGAAAACGATTATTTTCGCTAGTTTTAAATATGTACTTTATATGTACTCAATCCCGAAAGTAAGGTAACGGGGGCAAGCGGGACGGTGAGTCGAGTACCGTTTCGCATTATTGAGAAAGGTGCGTAAGACCGCTTGAGAGTTTCCGGCCTACGCACCATTGTCGTGAATCCCTCGGAATTATTATCGTCTACGGGTCTGACATAGGCCGCCCGCTGCTACTCCGTAAGTAGAATAACGAGATTCCGATTCTTCTCGACTCGACACTCCGGTATCTGATTTATCGTATCGGCGATCGACGTCGTGGCACTTGCCGCACGCCACGATTCTTGTGCGTGTTACGTGCGGGAGCCCCGCGGATCGACTCAACAGTCCCTTGCGGTTAGATTTAGCGTTACATTTTTAAAGTAAGATTTTCTTGTGCGTGTTACGTGCGGGAGCCCCGTGGATCGACTCAACAGTCCCTGCGGTTAGATTTAGCGTTACATTTTGAATGTAAGATATATTGGCGTAATTCGGATCAACTCAGCAGTCACTTAGTGTTAATGCTCGCGTTTCCGTTAGCATTAGTCTTGCGTTCCCGTTAATTTCTGCGTTCTCGTTAAAAGTAGTCTTCGCGTATTTGGTAATATTAGGCGGCGTGTGCTCTCGGTGCGTATACTCATCCTGGGGCGTGCCGGCACTTCCATACGTGAATTACCGCGCCCGGTGTTTAAAGTGTGAGGCGTCGGGGTTACGAGTCGAGGGTGTACATTCCGGATTATGCGTTCCCGTCAAGGCTAGTATATGAGTTATTTGTCGCAAGTAACGTTTCTTGCTCCGGCTGAGAGTATCCCGCGCCCCAGCGTTATTAGTACGAGAGTAGCACGTGCTCGCGGCGTGAACAACGGGGCGAGGGTAACCGCTCCTCGCGTGCCCGGTAAATTACGTACATTTCCCTTGTGTGTATTATTCCATTGCGTGTATTATTTCATTGCGTGTATTATTTTATTACGTATATTATTTTGCGTAGATGGTATTGCTTGCGGTCCATAACGAAGATAGCCGATCCTCTCGTGTATTGTCTTTTGCGTATAATCATTTCTTGCGTGCGTTAGATCTATCGAGGATAACCGTCCCTCTCGCGTATTGTCTGTTGCGGGTAATCTTTCTTGCGTGCGTTATATATCAAATGGTATTTTGCATATAATCTCTTGCGCGTATTGTATGTGGCGGACAATTCATTTAAAATATCGCGGATACTCGTTTCTTGCGAAGTAACAGTTTATTTCGACGGATAAAATTTGCGTATCCTCCTTCACTACGCGTGTGGTGTATCGCGGACCATCGTTCCTGGTGGATTTACATTTTCGGTGGATAATATTTATTCTTCTAACCAGAATCTGTTGAATTGTCATGAATATTATAGCGCATTTGTCATAAATATCATATCGCTTCCGCCATGATTTATATTATATTACTATTCTCTACTATATGACTTAAGACTGATTTTTTTTGTGTTTCGTCTTCGCCTAAACACTGTCAGTACCCTCCTTATTCGGCCATTAGCCGGACTACGACCCTCTACCGAAGAGTGAGCAGCCGCCGTGATCGGCAAGAGCGAATTCGCGTATTGAGTTGAGAGTATTTCGAGTTTTTCAGAGTATTTAGAGAAAATTTAGCGTAAAAAGTGGTGTAGCCTTCTTCACACCTGGCGCTCAACTTATTCAGAGTTCATATCTCAAAGTGCTCTGCCATCCGATCAGTATATTTGGACGCCCGCTAGTCGCGCCGAAGAACCTCGCGGCAGTAAAAAGCGTCGCAATATATATATATAAATTAATATTGTATAATTGTGTTTGTGATTGTAGAATTCCAAAAGACTTTAAGCTCAGAAAACTTTGGCTGGATCGCATTGGTTCAGCTATCGATAATGTGGGAGCAAATAACACTGGGAGCAAATTCCTATGTATGTTCCCTGCACTTCGACGATGTTGATTTCGACAGAACTTTCCTTTCTTGTGTCAGGCTTCGAAAAAATGCACTTCCAATGGTATTCATTTCTACTATAAAAAATTTTTAAATTACTTTGTTTCGCGTGTTCGTGGGCGGTTCGCGCTTTGACAGGAGCGCTGAAAGGATCGTGGGATCGTAATGGGTCGAATGACATATCACCAACTGGATCGAACAGCTCTTTATTTTGCACACAGTCTCATCAATGTCACAAAGGAATCCGCGACACGCGGCAGCTTACGATCGCGGAACGGAAAATGGCCGAACATGGCGCGTCGCGCACGCAGCGCACATCACAACATGTCGTCAATCGCGGAATGAAAATGGTCCAATGAGCGCGTCACTCGCCACGCCGGAACGAACTCGCTCTCGACGAGACGGAGATGGGCGACGCCGGTTCGCCAAACACAAAACGCGTGTCGCGTAATATTATGCATATCAAATGGTTGAACACGGCAGACGTTGCACTTTATGCATTGGCGATCGCGCACGCAGCGAGCATAACGACGAACGGTTCAACATGGCGCGCCCGGCACATTGTTCATTATACGCAAAACGGCTGCATCGACGCCGTTGCAACGTGACGATGACGACGACGAACGGCCAATAGGGCGCACTTCGCACGTCGCGTTCTTCGACGGAAACGGCCGGAATCGGCGCACACGCACTCAGCGTTTACTGAGAAGAACGGCCTAACATGGCGCACTTTACACGTCGGTACGACAACAAACAGTCAAACATGGCGAACTTCGCACAGCGAGAGTTACAACGACGAATGGCCACAGGCGCACTTCGCACATTCAGTATTTACAATGATGAACAACCACATATGGCGCACTTCGCACTTGACGACGAACAGCCGAACACGGCGCACTTCCCCCTTTCAAAGTTACAACGACGAGCGGCCACATGGCGCACCTCGTCCGTCGTTTCTTTCACGAAAAACGGCTCAACAGCGCATCCCGCTTGCTGCGGTTACTTTCACGAACGGCCAAATATGGCGCACTCTGCACGGGGCTCGCTCCCACGGAAAAGCCGACGACGGCGCACTGATCTTGCGGAAATCTTGATGCTCGCGGACGGAAATCTTGACGCGAAACGGAGATCTTGACGACACGAAACGAGATCGTAACGAACGCGGACGGATATCTTGACGACACGAAACGGAGATCATGACGACACGAGACGAGATCGTAACGAACGCGGCCGGATATCTTGCTTCCGCGAACTCGGAGTCGTTTTTCACAACTGCCAAGCGCGCCACCCGGCCGGGGGGTGCCTCGCGAGCAAAGTTCCCAGAATCGGAGCGACAAATCGCGACTGGGCAGAGACGGCTTACTCAAACCGAAACATACTTATATCTGTACATCATATAAGTTAAATAACAAAACTGCATAATTACAGATATTATCTACACAAGCAACTGACAGTAGTGATCAGTCAATATACGTGATTACTCATCGGATGAGGAAACACAAGAACAACCTCTGCTAGAAATGAAAGATGATTCACTTATTGAAGATATGATGAGTGAGGAACTATTAGCGAAACGGCGCAAAGAAAGTTCTGAACATTTGGACTCGAGGAGGAACTTCAAGGTAATAAAATGAGGTAATGAGTAATAATGAGTCAAGATGCACTATAGAAGTCAAGGTTTATGCACTATAGAAGTTAATCATTTTTATTTATTGTGTAGAAATTGAGGTAACATCCAAAGGGAATGTTTCATGGCAACTACTCCAAAACGAGCCACAGTGGAACATCTGTGTCGCCATTGTTCTCGGAGAATTCTCCTCGGAAAGTTTTCCTGAAGACTGTTTTAGAAAATGCAAGAGTGATGTACAAACAAAAAATCAAAGTTCTCCAACAGACTGTGAGAAAAAAAAATAAACGAATTGCGCGGATGCATAGCGTATTAGTAGCGCTTCTTAAGAAGAATTTTTTTTCTACCGAGCACTTGAATGTCTTAGAAAATTTAGGAACTTTTAATCAACGTTTATTAAAACGTCAGTTGGCTAAAAGTGAGAAGGCACCATTAAAGAAAAAATATAACCCCGAATTAAGAAATTTCGCATTAACTCTTCATTTTTACTCACCACGAGCATATATATACGTCCGCTCATAACCCGACAGTCAGACAGTTTAAAGCTGCATATAAAAAATTACTTATACATTCTGAAATGAAAGACAACTGATTCAGGCAACTGTATACTATAGGAATTGATAACGATTTTGCACATATCATCAAATCCGGTAGCTACATTAAATGCATCGACATCATAGTTTCGAGTGACAAATAATGAGTACGATGAAAGCACTTTAGACAACGAATGTCATTTACCTACGACTGTACATTTTACTGAATTTTCAATACGAGTAATCACGTATATTGCTGGTTTTATCGTCAAACATTTAACAAAAGTACTCCATTGCGAAGATTGTCTACAAGCTTTTGTCGGTGACGACGAAAACGAGCAATGTAATTTAATAAATATTAAGAATCGTAAGTACTTGACATATCCTTCTCGAGATGTTATCATCATTTATCAACGGGCTGAGGCGGCGGTACGATATGCTTTAAAAGAAAGCGGTGGCGTCCGTTTACTCAAAAAATATACAAAGCTGTATTTAGCTACTTTTACCTTAAAATCGTTTATTGGCAATTCCAATGTTTTTGTATATTTAACACATTGTGCGGGCCACACGGCATTTGAGAAACATGCCTTGTTGTTAATAAGAGCAATTTTTAATAAATATATTAATATTAGATTGTATTCAATAGGACGTTCAATTACTAAAGATACTAGTTGCTTTCCATTTACACTCAAGTGATCTGAGTCACTCAGTTATGTGAGTATTTTATACTCAGGTAAGATGTTAGTTGCTCAGTGAGCAAAAGGAACGCGCAAGTGAGAAAATATTTTCACTTAACCTCACATTGCAGCCGCGCGCATCACCGGAGACGACCAGGGGACCGAGGGCAGCAAAGACGAACGGTACCCGAGCAATTGGGCGTAAGAAGGCGACACGGCGCTTCGGAGATAGGAGACGTATCCGGGCAATCGCCCGTCATTTTGGTTCAGCTTTCAATTTTCGTTCACAGCAAACGATGCAGATATTCGTTTATGCCGGCGATCCCATCCGAAACGATAGTAGGGTTAAAAGTACAACACCGCGCCATGATTTTCATTAGTTTGTGGATCAAGCACAATAGCACCGAGCATAGAGGACAGGGGGAGCTCCCACGTAAGCAGCCAAGATGCCTTCCCACAACGCGGTGGACGAGCCACAGTCCGCAGGACGGGCGAACGACGTTCGGCAAAATGGCGGACCACGTTTGCGAAGTAGATATTGACTAATCTCGGCGACTCACCGAGGCCCGAAAGGTAGGCGACGCGTAGTAGAGCCGCGAAAATGTCGCGCGGTAAGAAAATAGCGGACCGTCCGCGAACTAGGAAATGGCGCGGTAGACGCGGAAACGACCGATCCCTGACCACAGGGGGAGACTCGCGAAACGTACTTCGCTCATAAAAACCCGAGTCCGGCGACGCGTACAAAAAATGGCGGACCGTCTAAAAAATTTGCAACCGAGGGACTTGCGTCGATATGATACGTCCCTGACGTAGGCGCGGGGGCTCGAGATGACCCATACGGGGTTGGCGACGCGATACGGGAGCGTAGTCGCGAAATGGGAAATTAAGTACCCCTGACACCGAGGGGCACTCGTCCGAGTGTCCAAAATCGAGTCCCGACGAAATCCGTCAACCGGGGAACGAAATAGCGGACCGTCCTGAATCTCGCACTAGGTGCGTCATCCCCAGGGAAACAACACCCCTGACGAACGGGGACATCCCAAAGAAGATCCGTATCCGGTCGCCGTCGAAATCCGACGACCGGGAGCCAAGTTACGGAACCGTCCGCTATCTCGCGACCTAGACCTCTTCTACGGGGAAGGACCGCGGAAACCGCGTTACCAGGTCCCAAATAAAGGTCAGGAGGGGTCGACGTCGTCGGCGTGCCTGGTGCTCTGCACCCAGACGTCTTCCTCGAGGAAGTCGTCCGGAAGGACATTGTACGCGCGAGAATAGACGAGGCGCATAGGTCGGCGTCAACGGCCGGGCAATATTGTCATCGGCGGAAAACCGCTACCTCGGCATCGGGACGGAGCGACCGCGCGAGCGCAACGCCCATGGAAATTTCCAGGGGAATCGGCGTAAACACCCACGTGGAAAATTACCGCGGTAATATGCGCAGTTAGGAAGCTTCGAGAAAGAGAAAGTCGAATAGGCGTCGAAGTGGAGGCCGCCGATATCGATGGTGGGGAGCTCAAGCGAGACAAACAACTCGAGGCAGTCTCTCGGGGATCGTTGTGCGAGTAACACGTAATAAGCCTCGCTCTTTCGTCGTCGCGCTAAGTCACGCGAGCGTTATACGAGTGCGCTAATAATTTATCGGCAACATCCTTAACAACCGGGAACGCCCGCGGAACGCGTTAATTATCGCTTTTACATTGGCGAACGGCTAATTCGGGCCGAAATAACTTCGTGCGTCGTAGCGAAACGGGGCGTGTGTGCCCACGTATACGAGCGTCCGACATCTTGTGTGACTTGAAGTTTTGTGAACAACTATCACTGGAAATCAATAATATTGAATAAATTAAACATTCTTTTCGTAAAAGATGTCGAAAATTATTCAATTGGACTTACCTTCTACTTACCTGATCCATTGGCGTCGATCACTCGAAGTCCCTCGTTGATCCTGGATGACGGTGGCAGCGGCGATCCTGATCGGCGACGGCGATGATTCAGCGGTGGCAAGAACCTGAAAAGAAGATTAATTAGTCTAATTAATAGTTCGAGATATCGACGATACTTACCTTCTCGGTGGTTGAAGGTCAAACCGAGTGGCGACCGTTGATTCCAAGGACACACAGCGTTGATTTGTGCCTCCCGTAGTACCGTCCGGTTACAACATAACCTTAAATTGTCTTGCATTGTAAATTGTATCATTGAGAGTTTTAGTTTTTAACTAAAGACGCTAAAAATATGACTTCTTTTACTGTTTCAAATATTATTATGAAGGTAAGTTAATACATATGCTAATTGTTTATCACTTAAATATACATTAAATATTATATGCCATTAGATTTCAGAAGATGATTCGGAATCGGATTGGACTAGTTCAGATTCAAATTAATTGAAAATTTTTTCCTGTTCTGAATCGTCATCCTCGAATTGCTCCGACTTAGCTAACTCTCCCAGAAGGAAGTTACATCGAATAACCACTTTTATGGACACTGTGAAAGAATATGATGACAGAGAATTTAAAGAACATTTTCGATTAAATCGTTCAACTGTTGACCTAATAATAAGTAAGTATGATCATTCACTAATAAATAAAGTAAACTGCAATGTTTAACTTGTATAAATTTCAGATAAGATTGAAATTGAACATGTTTTACCTCAACATAAGTTTGGAAGGCAAAAGATATGTGTACGAAAAGCAGTTTTAATGACGCTGTGGTATCTTTCTAATAGAGAAACATTTCGACAATGCTCTGACAGGTTCAATGTCACCAAAAGTTCTTGTCATCGTATCATCACAAAAATAATAACATTTTTAGTAAAAAGAAGTGGACAGTATATCGTATGGCCCACTGGTCAATAACTGCACAAAGTAAAGTCTGAATTTTTTAAATTGCATGGGATTAACGGGGTAGTTGGAGCTATAGATGGGAGCCATATAAAAATAAAAAGGTCAGCTTCCAAACACCATTATGTGTATTATAATAAGAAAGGAGATTATAGTCTTCTTATGCAAGGAGTTTGCGATTATAAGAAAAAATTTATTAGTTTTTTTTGTGGAGAACCAGGATCCATCCATGACAGTCGCCTTTTAAAAAAATCGTCTCTGTACAGAAAAGGTATAAATGGATTTTTGGGTCAAAATTTCTTATGTGAAGACTCAGCATACCTTTGTTTGAATTGACTGATTTGTTCATTTAAAGACAATGGCAACTTAACTCAAAATAAAAAAATATTCAATTACCGTAATTCCGCAACTAGAATTGTAATTAAAAATGCTTTTGGACTTTTGAAAGGGAGATTTAGGAGACTAAAATATTTTGATAATGATGATTTAAAGTTTGTAGTAAAATGTATGATAGCTGCTGCTGTGCCACATAATATTTGTTTAGACAACCAGGACGAATTTGATGTCGATGATAATAATAATAATGAGAATAATGAGAATACATGTATGATAGATGTAGCAGAAGATGTAACAGAAGTTAGTGGTATAAATGAAAAGTATTCCAGAAGAGACCACATTTTTGCATAAATGTTTATTTAGATACATATGTGAAAAATAGACAATAAATAAAAATTGTATTTCAACATATCTAACAGTTCCATTAATAAATATGAAACAAACATAAATATCCTTCAGTCTTTCTTTTCAAATAAAAACGACAATAAAGACATTCTTTTCAAATAAAAAAAATAAACAAAACAAATATTCTGAATTAATTCTAACTAAAAATTTCTTTAATGGTACTATTTTATGTTAAAATAATTCTTTAAATGTAAAAAAAATTGCATTCTGCGTGTGCTATTACTAAAATAAAATATTTTTTGTTGTCACCAAGTACCTATAGTATCTAGTACGAACTAGAATCAAAACTTGTGTGAAAACTTAACTGAGGAGCAAGCCTTCGATTGAAGTTGTATAATACTGACCATTAGTATTCTGAATTTTTTTCTTTTAAAATCTTCTGTAAGTTTTCTAATACATTTATTTTCTTCTTTTCCATTTCCAGTTTCTCTTTATATAGATCTAGCTTTTCTTTTTTGTATTTCAAGCTTTCTTCAACATGAAATTTTTTGCTAACTTTTTCTTTAATTTTCTCCAATTTTTTTTCAAAAAATTTCTTTTTTACTTTTACTAGTTTCATTGACGGATTTTTTCTTTTTGGAGTACAAGATGAATCATTGGAACAAGAAAGTCTTTCTGAGCTAGTGTCGGAATCAAAATCCGGTGTTGTTTCGACTTGAGTGTCTTGCGATTGCAATTCGTCAACACCTAACGAATGTGGGCTTGCATTCGATGGTGAATCACCCAATAACTCATCCAATCTATCGTAAAAAGTGAATTTTACAGGACCTCTTCCCGTTCTAGATTTTACATCCTTTGTATTTTTATAAGTACGCACTAAATTTTGCTACTTTTTTTTGCATGCCAATTCGGAAACCTAAAAATTAAAGGAAATATTTTAAGGCATTATAATCAACATGACATAAATTCAGATACTCACAAAACAATTGTTTGAAAGAGCAAGAACAATAAAATAAAATTCAATTGCTTTTTTATTATTAACATTAATTGTATAAGTAATTTCACTCACTTCAATATTTTGACTACCAAGTTCTTCACTAATAATCGACCAAAATGTTTTTCTTTTATGTACGTGTTGCATATCATCATAACGTGCTTCTACAGCTTCTATTAAGGCACGAGTTTCATTTACAGATCAGGTAGTTTTTTTTTCTTTTATCTTTGTAGTATCTAAATTTTCGCCTTCGACCACACTACTTGTTCTGATTTCAGACTGGGATGAATTTTCATTGGAATTTTCAACTTCGCTTGCATTTGTTCCTTTAAACTCGTGGCTTATATCAACAATTTGTATGGATTTTGTTACATCAATTCCTTGATTTTTAAAATATGCTTCATTGTTTTCATGAAATCCTATTAAATTATTTGGGACCCAGATTCTGCATTTTTGCTCTAAAATACATTAACAAAATAATATTGTTATACAGTTTATTTATTTCACAATACTTACCGGTATCTTCCACATAAAAATCACCATCTTTATTAGTGATCCATCCATTTGCTATCCGTAATAAAAGATACGACATAACTAAAAGAATATTATTTACAAGATTATTTACAATTATTTTATGTTATTTTGTACTTAGTTTTGTATGGTAACGTAATATAACGTGAGTCAACGCGCAAGAAACGTATAATGCCATAACCAATAGGTTTCTTATTGTGCGTTGATCCACGTTACATTACGCTATGCTACCATACGACAGTGTTGTGCAAAAGTTCTTACCTGCTTATTTTGATAACAAAGCTATCACATAAAAATACAGGTTTATAACCTCACTTTTAATGTCAGCCTATCAGATTCATTAAAGCACACGGTCTCGATTGTGGGTAAAAACTCAGTTGAATTTTATTTGCCAGCATCAAAAGGAACGTGCAGTTAACTGAGTTATGACGTCACAAGTGAGATTTATCTGAGTTTTGATATAAATGGAAAGCAACTACTATGTTAAGCGAAAGACACACGGCTAATAAACTTATTTTATTCAAAGGACAGTAAAATATTTTATATTGTATTCAATAGGACGTTCAATTACCAAAGATACTATGTTAAGAGACAGTAAAATATTTTATATTGTATTTAATAGGACGTTCAATTACCAGAGATACTATGTTAAGAGACAGTAAAATATTTTATATCGTATTCAATAGAATGTTCAATTACCAAAGATACTATGTTAAGAAAAGGGGTGACGGCTGGTCTAGTGGGTAGAGCGCCAGATTCGTAATCCGGAAAACCAGGTTCGAATCCCGCTAGGCCCCCCCATCTAGCGGAGAGAAGTTTCCCCAGATGGAAAACTGGGCTTTTTCTTTCGGAAGAGATGTTAAACCGTTGGTCCACAGAAGGGCTCGGATAGGGTTGGGTACGTCCCTTCAAAAAACGCCCTTTAAGGCCCCCTGGGGTATATAAAGTAAATATCTTTATCTTTTTTTACTAGATGTTAAGAGACAGTAATATATTTTATATTTGTTGCGAATTGAATAGTTTAAGTGAAAGCGAGTATCTTTCGAGAACGCTCGAAATGCTCCAAACCGTTAATGTTTACGTCCCCCCCTTTTTTTTGTTTTCTCGAGCAACCGACTCGCAGGTGATTAGCCGCGTGATCGCACGTATCTCGCCCAATAGAATTTTCGCTAGACAATTTGGAGCCAATCAGAGGATTTTTTCTCGCGGCATAATGCGTAGCTCCGGCCGCGATCGTTTCGCTTGCTCCGGCCGGGAGAGCAGTGAGCCTTCGAAACTTGTCCGCGACACTTGTGCTTTGTAGCAAGTGCTCGGCTATATCGAGAAAACGGAGTATCATATCGAGTCGTATACGAGCGAGTGCGGCATTGTAACGCGACGAGAGCGGCATTGTATAAAAAATGTGCTGAATAAATTGACTTTTATCAATATCGCAAGAAACTGATTTCTTGTACCTTCCTCGGCGTGCAGCGCGAAAAACCTGAGCGGTCCACTAACATTTTATGGTCCTTCGAGCCGGATTGTGATAAATAGTGAACGACCGGCATAGACAGTTCGACCGCCTCATAGCGCTCGCATTGTGCTGCGTCGAGACAAACGGACCGTCGCGCCCACTCGACTCGCTTGAAAACGGAGTTCGCCGTTCGAACCGTCGCACGTCACGGTGTGATCGGACAGTTATTCCCGGTTCATCGGGAACTCCGCGATACGTGCTTTCGACTCCGTGGCTCACTCCAAACATTAAGCGCTCTGCACCCGCTCTCATAAAAATTGGTGCCTTGTGATTTTGTGAAGTGCTTCGGAGGCTCCTGCGCGACCTCCAGCAACCGTATCGTGCTCATTGCGATACGCATCCGCCGCCCGACGGGCGCCCTGCTTTGCGACGTGCTGTACGTCCCTGTCTCCCGCGAGTATCGCCCTGCTGCTCGCCGCGGTATCGCACACGAGCGTCTTCGCTCTTTAACGAGATCGACACGCAAGTGTCTGATTGATCACCACGCGATCCAGACATACGCCTAACATGTCTCTGGATCTCAAAGATCTACTAATCGCTTAAAGCGACGCGATTGCTACACTTAAGCGGTCGCTGATCAACTTCAAGAAACTTCCCAAGGCTCAGGTCACTCTCCCTAAGACGAAAGGAAGACTGACGAATTTGGAGGGGCTCTGGGACAAGGTTCAAGCCCTCCACGTCCAGCTGCTGCAGACGGCTACAGCGGAGGAGAAATCGACCCCCTACTTTCAACAAGAAGAACTTCTTGCCGCCGAGGAAGCCTACTTCGACGCAGCGGACCACCTCCACGAGGTCATCGGTAAATTAAGTAACGACGCTCCGAGCGCGCCGTATCGAGGTAACGAATCATCTTATCGCGACGCGCACTCTGGCATGTCATTGCATCTGCCTCGTATCTCGCTTCCGAACTTTTCTAGTGCTTTCCCGGAATGGGAAAATTTTTGTGGAATTTTCGAGTCCCTCGTCGCCAGGAACAAATCTTTGACAAAAACTCAAAAATTGCATTACTTGAAAGCGAGCCTCGCCGGCAAGGCTGCATCGTTGATTAACAATATTCAGATTTCTGACGCGAACTACGAGGCAGCGTGGCAACTTCTTCTCGACGAGTACGACAACCGTAACGCGATTATTCACGCGCACATCCATTCGTTTGCCGACTTACCGAAAATGAAAAATGAGAACGTTACCGAATTGAAAAAAACTTCGCGATAATGTGTCCGCGTCTCTCACCGCTTTAACGAATCTTGAGCGTCCCGTCGATACGTGGAACGACCTCTTAGTTTACATTATATCGCAAAAGTTTAGTCCGCAAACGCGCAATGAATGGAATTTAAAACAAGGCGATGCGGATGCATAACCCACGTATAAAGAGATTCATGATTTCATGACTCTACGCATTCGCGGTCTCACGGATTACCCTTCGCAATCCAACTCTGCGTCGAGTAACGCGCGCGGAAGTAAAGCTCGTACTTCGATTAATAATGTGTCGCCCGTCAAGTGCGTCCGTTGTTCCGGAAACCATAGTCTGACAAAGTGTGATAAATTTTTAAATCTGCCGGTTGAGCAGCGTCGACTTGTCGCGCAACAGCATAAATGTTGCTTTAATTGTTTGAGAACCGACCATTATTTAAAGAATTGTGCGAGTAAAAGACGTTGCAATCGATGCCGTCAAGCACACCATTCGCTGCTTCACAGCGAGGGTACAGAAAGTGATACCAAATGTGAGCGTTCCGCGATTAACTCGCCGTCCTCAGCGCAGTCAGCTGTGTCAGTCGCCGCTGCTTCCGAGCCACCGGCCGCGCCCTCAGCGTCTGTTCTAACCGTGCATGCTGCTTGAGATTTTGTAAAGCAGCCGCCTCATGTACTTCTCGCCACTGCGTATGTTAGTCTAAGTACAATCGAGGGGCGCACATTTAAAGTACGTGCACTACTAGATCGGGGGTCGACATACAGTTTTATATCGGAACCTCTTTGTCAGACTATGCGAACCAGGCGTCATCGTGTCGCGTTGAAAATACATTGTTTCGGAGAAAAATTTAATGGAGTCGCGCGGTCTCAAGTTAATCTGACGCTTGCGCCCTGCGACAAACAGGGACCGATATTCCCCTTTTCGGGCTATGTATATCAACAAATCACTTTTTATACAGCCTCTCAAACGAAGCCGGCCGCAATGTGGCCGCATCTACGCGATTTATCCTTAGCAGATCCTGATCCCTCCAGTAATCACCCGATTCACGTACTAATCGGCGCGGATTTATACGGGTCGTTGTTACTCGACGGCCTCCGTCAAGGCCCGGTCGGCACACCGACGGGCCAGCTCACCATTCTCGGGTGGATAATCTCCGGTCCTGCCGGCACCGCGTGCCCAGCCGGAGAATCTGCTTCCGTTTTGAATTGCGTATCCTGCGAGGATACGAATTCCTTGATTCAAAGTTTTTGGGAGGACGAAGGTATTCCCTCTCAAACTCCTCTCACCGAAGAGGAAGAACGTTGCGAAAGTCATTTCGCTACTACGCATTCTCGCGATTCACAAGGACGCTACATTGTGCGTTTGCCGTTCAAAAACGGCCCCCCTTACATGGGCGACACTTTTCGAAAGGCTTCCTTCCTGTATTTTAAAATGGAACGCCGACTCTCGCAGAAACCCGAGATCGTCGCGCAGTATCACGATTTTTTAAAAGAGTACGAATCTATGGGGCACATGGAGGCGGTGCGTGCGGACGAGCGCCCCCCTTACCCCCCGATATACATCCCGCATTATTTTGTTTTACGCGAATTGAGTACAACTAAGAAGTGACGCGTCGTGTTTAACGCGTTTAGCAAATCGGACAATCAAACCGCGCTCAACGACTTTCTAATGGCGGGACCTAAACTTTAATAAAACATCGCCGCGATAATCCTGCGCTGGCAACTTTTTCGTTACGTATACATTGCGAAAATGTTTCGGCAGATACTCGTGCATCGGGACGAAGCGGATTTCCAACGAATGCTTTGGCGCCCTCCCGAAAGTTTGTTGATTTCTACCTTATCGCCTACTCACAGTGACCTACGGTCAAAAACCCTCGCCGTTTCTTGCACAGCGCTCCCTTCTTCAATTGGCTCGCGACGAAGGTAAAGACTTCCCCGACGCGGTATCTATCATTGAAGAGTCGACTTACGTAGATGATGTTTTTTTCGGAGCAGACGACCTTCTGTCTCTGCTCGAAAAAAGCAAGCAGCTCGTTGGCATAATGAATCGCGGACGTTTTTTCCTCCGAAAATAGGCCGCGAATTCAGCCGAACTTTTGACGAATATTCCAAAGGACCAACGGAAATCCTCGGAGTATTCAGTCAATCGCGATGATACGCTCAAGATCCTCGGCCTGTCTTGGTCTCCGCATGATGACTCGTTTCGATTTGTAATCTCGCCATACGCCGTGACCGTTCATACTAAGCGCTCCGTTTTATTATTTATTGCAAGGCTGTATGACCCCTTCGGCTGGGTGTCACCGATAGTTGTCGCGGCCAAGATGTTGATGCAAGAGCTCTGGCTCCGTAAAATTGATTGGGACTCTTCCATCCCCGATAATCTTCTGCATCATTGGATCAATTACGTTTCGGACTTGCCTAATATTAGTGAAATACGCATTCCTCGATGGACGGGAATGCGTCAAGATAAATTCGATGTTGAATTGCACGGATTCGCGGACGCCTCCATTCGAGCTTACGCCGCGGTAGTTTACCTCCGAATTGTGCATTCTCCCACGAACATTCAGGTTACCCTCCTCGCGGCCAAAACGAAGGTCGCGCCGTTAAAAACAGTCAGCGTTCCACTATTTGAACTTAACGCCGTCGTTCTATTAACTCGGTTGCTGGAGTGGGAAAAAAACTCCATGCACTTGATGCGAGCTCTTTTATTCGGCTGGACTGATTCCCAAATCACATTGGCTTTGATTCAACAACATCCATCCCGATGGATTTCCTACGTCGCGAACCGCGTTTCCGAGGTGCAGACGCGCCTTCCGTCCGTACGTTGGCAGCACGTTCGCTCTCAAGAAAATCCTGCCGACTGCGCTTCTCGCGGCTCTACTGCTGCCAACGATGTCATCCACCATGAATTATGGTGGTCCGGGCCCCCGTGGCTCACCAAATCCCCGGCCTCGTGGCCGTCCCTCAAGACTCCTATCAAAACGGATATTTTGCAAACGGTGTCTGCCGAAGCCCGTAAGGCTACCGTTCACCTTGTCGATCCAACTCCAGAGTGGGATCTGCCCACCTCCTGCTCGAACTGGATCCGACTCCTTCGTATTACCGCATACATTCGTAGTTTTTGTTCAAAACTTAAAAAATAAAGTCGCCTTTTCGGCTATCGTCAAGTCGCCTTTGACCGCAGAAAAAATCCACGAGGCTTCCGTCTTTTGGCTTCGATCAGTACAAGCGACTTGTTTCTCGGATGAATTAAAGGCTTTAAACGCTCATGCCGCGGTATCGCGAGCAAGTTTCTTACGCTCTCTCCACCCCTTTATCGGGAAAGATCAATTAATCCGGCTGGGCGGGCGGCTCGAAAACTCTGCGCTGAGTTACAATGAGCGACACCCAGTCATACTCTCTAGACATTATATTTCACAACTGTTGATCGATCAAGCTCACCGACGCTCCCTCCATGGAGAGACTCAACTCACGCTTAGATGTCTCCGTCAAAATTATTGGCTAATTTTGGCGCGAAACATGATCAAATCTCACATCCATAAATGTGTTACATGCATTCGATATTCCGCGAAAACTCCGACGCAACTAATGGGTGATCTCCCGAATCCCCGAGTCAATCCCGTTCCTCCTTTCTCTCACATCGGGCATAGATTACGCCGGATCAATGATTATCACCCCCTTTGTCGGCCGTGGTCAAAAAGGGAGCAAACACTACGTTGCGGTATTCGTTTGTCTCGCCACTAAGGCGATCCATCTCGAATGTGTAGAGGATTACTCTACCGATGGATTCCTCGCTGCATTTCAACGGTTTGTCAGTCGACGCGGACTGCCATCGGACATGTACAGCGATAATGGCACGAATTTTTGGGTTGCGGACCGCGAGCTCCAACGCAGCTTTCGCGCGCTTATGAACAACCCCTCCCTCAAAGAAATCCTCGCTAACGACGGTGTAAAGTGGCATTTTGTGCCTCCGGCTGCACCACATTTCGGCGGGCTTTGAGAGGCTGGAGTTAAAAGCTTTAAGCACCATCTCAAGCAAGTGGTTTGTGCTCGTACCCTATTTCGCCCAGAATTGGTAACGCTTTTATGTAAGATAGAGGCTTGCCTGAACTCGCGACCGATCTCTCCACTTAGCGATGATCTTTCTGACGTTACCGCGCTGACGCCTGGTCATTTCCTTATTGGTCGACCGCTCGCCAGCGTACCAAAGGAATCATTGCTCGAACCCAATGCGAATCGTTTATCGCGATAGCAACACGTGCAATTTATGCTCGAACAGATCTGGCGTTTTTGGTCGTCGGACTACTTACATTCATTGCAACAGCGCGTCAAATGGACCGAATCTCACAACAATCTCAAGGTTGACGAATTAGTTTTACTCAGAAATAACCTACTCCCTCTTTCAAAGTAGGAACTCGCAAGGATTCAGCAAGTCCATCCCGGACTTGACGGTCGCGTTCGCGTCGTCACATTGCGCACCGCCAATTCCGAGCTTAAACGACCAATAACGCAGATCTGTCGGTTGCCTGCATCTATCAGTCCACCGGGATCCGTAGAATCCCGTTAAAATTAAGCTATCGTTTGTTTCTCATCAGATTTAAGGACATTGTACAAACATAGGTTAAGCTAACAAGTGTATATATTGTATATAAAGATTTCTACCCTAAGACGTCCGCTCTCATCCTCGCGCCTTTATGTGACCTTGTTAACCCCCGTTTTTGTTTCGCATTCTGTTACGGAATGCGCTCATGAATTTCACCTAAACATTCGAGACCTAAACATTCGACACTAGTACACGTAAACTGTGTATGTATAATTCAAATAATGAGAGTTGGTGTACACGTGATACTATTGAAGCACTCTGGCCGCGCTCTGTGACATTCCTCTATAAGATGAGCACAACATATTGGCTCTGATCCGATCCGACGATCAGTCTGACTAAGGAGCTCTTCGACGATAGACGTACGTTCAGAGCAATTGTAAAGTTACTGAGTAACTGACGCATGTAGATAGCCTAGTAATAAAGTGTTTCATAAAGAATCCTACTACATTGTTCGATAGTCTTTCGACCCTCCGCCGAGAACATACTCAACCAACATAAACACGAAAACACATTCCGTAGAATACGAGGCGGGCGGCATGTTGCGAATTGAATAGTTTAAGTGAAAGCGAGTATCTTTCGAGAACGCTCGAAATGCTCCAAACCGCTAATGTTTACGTTTGCCCTCTTTTTTTATTTTCGCGAGCAACCGGCTCGCAAGTGTACAACGCGTGATCAGTCGCGTGATCGCACGTACCTCGCCCAATAAAATTTTTGCTAGACAATTTGGAGCCAATCAGAGGATTTCGCGTCACGATATTCCTCGCGGCATAATGCGTAGCTCCGGCCGCGATCGTTTCGCTTGCTCCGGCCGGGAGACCAGTGAGCCCACGAAACTTAATACGCGACACTTGTGCTTCGTAGCGAGTGCTCGGCGATATAAAAAAAACGGAATATTCTATCGAGTCGTACCCGATCGAGTACGACATTGTAACGCGACGAGAGCGGCATTGTATATATAGTGCGCTTAATAAATTGACTTTTATCAATATCCCAAGAAACTGATTTCTTGTACCTTCCTCGGCGTGCAGCGCGAAAAACCTGAGCGGTCCACTAACAATATTGTATTTTATCTTTAATAATAAACTTGCAAATTAAACATATATGGTACATACGTATTCATTACAAATGTTTTATTTTATCCTTTTTTTTATTTATATTCACTTATATTATTCATATAAATATACACTGCCGTCGAAAAGTTTCCGGACAGGGGTATAATTCGGGAAAATTCTTAATAAAACTAATTATTATGAATAAATATTATTATGAATAAATTTTATTTAGTTGACAATTAGAAGTAACAAAAACTGAAAATCTCACGAATCAAAATCAATCCTTAGCTTAGAAATCACACACACACTTCTAAATTATGTTCCAACTATCTACATCGAAAAGAGGAAAACGGAGTGCTCAAAATGATGGTGTGGCTCCCTCAATCTCCGGATCTTAATCCGGTCTGTCCCACCTCTCAGGAGCACCTTTGGGAGATCCTCCAGAAAGCATGGAGTGAAATACCAAATTCTGTTTTGGAAAAACTCGTAGAAAGAATGCCGCGATTGATGCAAAAGGTGCTATATCCACCAACGGAGGTTGGTTCGATGAAAAGAAAGTGTGATTTCTAAGCTAAGGATTGATTTTGATTCGTGAGATTTTCAGTTTTTGTTACTTCTAATTGTCAACTAAATAAAATTTATTCATAATAATATTTATTCATAATAATTAGTTTTATTAAGAATTTTCCCGAATTATACCCCTGTCCGGAAACTTTTCGACGGCAACGTATATTATATTATTTTTAAGTAATATGTTATTAGTTGTATATAAGTTATATATAAGTTATACGTTATTTAATTTATACGCTGATTTTGGTGATTTTTATTATTAATTATTTTGTTTTCCGGTACAAAAGCATTCAAAGTCCGATTCATAGTTAAAACTTATATTTAAGATCATCTTAAGTTTATCTTCAGATACTCCGTAGCCACCTGAAATGATCCGCACGGCATTTTAAGAACTTAAAATAACCTTAAATATAAAATAAGATTATCTTGCTCGTTTTGTCGTCGCACTCGCCGCTATAGGGACTCTAGTCGCCGCCATCTTGATTGGCAATTTTCGTCCCACGTCTCCGGCTTTACTACCCCTCTCTTACGCTTCATCCAGATATTCCTACATCCATGGTCTCACTAATTCTCTCTTTTCTTTTAGGTACCCGAACTTCGCAGGATCGTCTCGCCCAATCAATAGACTGATAAGTATTAAAAACTAAGTATAAGATATAATAATTCTTAAAATTAACGCAATCGTAAAACTATTTAAATTCATGCTTGAATCGACAGGGAATAATTAAAATAATAAATTTAAACTGGTCTGAACGCAATTATACCGAATTTCGTCATTTTACAAAATACTCGCTTCTCATTAGTCGGCTGTTAGCGTCTCTCTACGGAAATTAGCACAAAGTGCTCTCATTGGCTGAAGGGCATGCAAAATTATAAATTTACGGTAAAATTATCAAAAATTTTTTAAAATAATGTTACTTTGCAACCGTTCGCCTAGCCGTGGAGCCGAGGACACCCGAGGGGCAGCAGCGACCAAGGGAGCGGCAGACATCGACATTTTTCTATGCTAAATACCGGATAAGCGAGTCCGAAGAGCCCATATGGCTAGCGTTCCTCTTAGAATATAGCAACGCGACGAATAGGGGAACCGGGGCCTGATTGACCCCGGTGGACGAGCCGCAAAGAGAGGACCAAACGAGTCAACGAGCGGGCCTCGACAGGAGACCCGAGCGGAGGAGATAGGGACGATCGCGGCGAAAAACTAGCGAAGGGCTCGCGAGATAGCGGGGACACCAAAAATGCCCCCCGCGAACGAGGGCGCAGCGGTCATAGCCGAAGGGCGGATCACAAGGTCCGCAAGAGAGGGGACCACGAGACTGACCGCCCGACCCGCGACGCGCTAATACCACCGCGCGCGGAGATAGCGGGGTCAAAACAATGACCCCCGCACATAGGGGTGCGGCGGTCACGGCCGGGGGCCGAGCCACGAAGTCCGCCCAAGGGAGGACCCCGATGCCAACTACCCGAACCGCGACGCGCTAATACCATCGGGCGCGAAGATAGCGGGGTCACGCAGTGACCCCCGCGCATAGGGGTACGGCGGTCACAGCCGGGGGCCGAGCCGCGGAATCCGCCTCAGGGGAGACCCTGACGTCAACCACCCGACCCGGACGCGAAATACGACCGGGCGCGGAGATAGCGGGGTCAAAACAATGACCCCCGCGCATAGGGGTACGCCGGTTACAGCCGGGGGCCGAGCCGCGGAATCCACCTCAGGGGAGACCCTGACGTCAACCACCCGACCCGCGACGTGATAATACGACCGGGCGCGGAGATAGCGGGGTCACATAGTGTCCCCCGGAAGTCGGCAACCGCGACACTCCGGCGGGAAGTAGCGGACGGAGGGTCATCAGGGGAGGCGCCGGGGAAGATCCGAGGGATCAGCGGGACCACTCGACCGGACAAACCTCGGACTCGGGAACCAGGGGAGCGGGGTCCGAGAGGGCCTATGCGTATGCGTACGAGTACCTACGAAGCTCGGGATGAGAACCACGGGCGACACCGAACGCGAAAACACCGAAAAAATGTTATAAGAAAGGGAAAGTGTTCACCATCTGGCGTGTAAAAGTACCGAGACGTGAATAACACCGATGGTGGGAGCGACAATCCCGAGGTGGGGACGCCGCGAGAGCCCGGCAACTCGAGGCAGTCGCTCGGATATCGTGGTCGCGGTAACACGTATATAAGATTCGCTCATACAATACGGACTTAGCGCGTAGTTTAGCGCAGCGATATATTACAACCAAGCACTCCCGCGTACTTGCGCGTTAAACATAACTCGTATAACTATTGCGAGCGGTAATTAATTACCATTTATAACAACGTTCGTCGAAAAGTGTCAGCGTGAAGCGCATACGGCGCGACAATCTTTGTAATCAGTTACGACGATCTGAAATAAATCAATCGTTTGTTAATATACGCAGTGTCAAGTTAATTTGAATTACTTACCTGCGACTTACCTCGTTCTACGGCATCGTTCCATCGTTGTCCAGCGGCGTTCCAGTATGCGATTAGGCGAGGATCTGGGACAGTTAGCGGCAGTTGAGATCCATCCGGGGCGAGAAGCTGAAAAGGAAATTGGCTGATTAATTAAACATATACATTTCCTACTTACCTGTTCCGTCGGGGGTGGTCCCACGTTGTCCATCGATGATCCAGCAGTGGGGAGGCAGCGTCGGGGCGTCGAGACATCCTGCGTCAAGGACCTGAAAATGAAAGAGAATTAATGGAGTATTGTTGCAATATCGTGCTATAATTTCAATACTTACCTTCTCGGTATATCAAGGTTAAACCGAGTGGCGACCGTTTGATAGGCAAATCTGGCTGAGATTTCACATTTTCGTGTGATCCACGTACCCAGAAAGTGAAGTCCGGTTACAACTTCACCAGGAATCAATCCTATTGGCTGCCGCTGTCGTGAAAATAAATGAATTCAATGGAATTATCACAAATATGTTAAAATGACCGGGAATCACTCTGGGTCACAACCCTATTGGTTGCCAAATCTGCTCTTTGGGAACAATAAATAAAATTAACTTAAAATCACGCAATATTATCTTTGAACCAATCATGGTTCGTCTTTCACGCATAATAATATTACATAAAGTGTGTAAAGTGTGAATAGTGTAATTATACTGTAAATATCTTGAAAACAGTGGGAAAAATGATATGAAGGTGATTAAATATTAACTATTAAATATTGTTTTAGACTTATGGTTGTTGTTGAATTAAAAACGAGTTGTATAGAATAAAAAAATCAAGTAAGTAATGAAAATTGCAAATAAGATAACTATTGACACTAATATTAGAATTGTATATCTGTCAGGGATCATGGTAATAATGGAATATCGTTCTTTAATGAATTTTTGACTGAGTCGAGCTCCTATTGGCTCTTGCAAGGGAATAACGTGAAATATTATAGAAATTGTCTTTCTATTATGACCCTTTTGGTCGCTCTGAGTGCTGAGTGTAACTTGTTCTGTAATAGTGTATGTATCTCCTTAGCCTAATTGCACACAAAATATATATGTTAATAAACACTCAATATAAAATAAAATATAAAATAGTTTAGCTCTCGTGCAACATGGAATCCCTGCTATGAATCATCGCCTACGATTCGGTCCTGAGGATCGCTCTTCCCGCCAATTGCTACTTAACCGGGTACGCGGACGACGCGGCGACGTGTACCTGGTGGTTGGCGGGAGACCATTGTGCTGGCCAACGCCGCTGCGGCGAGCGTGGTGCGCTCCATAAAGAGGCTGGGCCTCGAGGTGGCCTTGCAGAAGACCCAAGTTACTTGGTTTTTCGATCGGTCGTTGCGGAGACCGCCTCCAAGAAAACTCAGCCTCAAAATGGAGGGAATTCGCGTCCCTATTAAGCCCAGCCTCAAGTACTTGGGGCTGTGAATCAGGAAGAATAGCAGTCTCGGCAAGCAAATTGCTCGCATAGCCCCTAAAGCGAGGACCGTGGCAAACAGCCTTGCGAGGCTGTTGCCAAATATCGGCGGGATTGGCGGGCGTGTGCGTCGCCTCTATGTGACGACAGTCCACTCTGATGCTTTACGGAGCTCCGGTGTGGGCGGAGGAGGCAAGGAATGACCGCCTTAAGCGAGAGCTTGTGGCGATCCAGTGACAAATCGCCGGAAGAGCCGCCCGCACCTATCGGACCGTCTCACATGTGGAGGCGACGACCCTCGCAGGTATTCCCCCCATAGACCTGATCGCCTTGTCCCAAGCCGAGATGCACAGGCGGGTTAAGGAGATACGGGCGGGGGGAATCGTGGAACTTATACCACGACAGAGGGTCTTGCTAGGACTGCAGGTTAAAGAGGCCCTCCTCCGCAGCTAGGAGGAATATTTAGACAACCCCCAGCTGCAATCAGGGAGGAGGGTCAGAGAAGCCATCCGACCCGTCCTGAGAGACTGGGCGGGTCGAAAGGAACGCGAAATAACGTTTCACGCGGCGCAGGTGCTCACCGGGCATGGTTGATTCGGAGAGTACCTGTGCCGCATAGGAAAGAAGCGCACCACAAGCTGCCATCACTGCCCGGAGAAGGCAGACACGGCGCAACACACGCTAGAATTCTGTCCCGCGTGGGACGAACAGCGCCATATCCTCCGAAGCAGTGTTGGGCAGGACTTCTCCCCCAGGGCCATCATCGCCGCGGCGGTTGAGCCTAGAGGGGGAGAGGACAAATGGCGGGCATTCGACTCCTTTTGCGGCAGCGTAATGTCGCAAAAGAAGGCGGACGAAAGGATCAGGAGGGGCAAGGTCGCCTTTCCTCCTGGGGCCCAATTCTGTACACGTTTACCGATGGTCGTCGGTGTCGTTAATAGCGTTGAGCGACACGTATCGATAAAAGCTATTCTGTACGCGTCCTAACGACGAACGCGTTTCGACGACCGTCGGTCATGCGTCGGTCATGACCGACAATGTCGTTTATGACCGACAACTTTTATCGAGGTACCCCGGGTAGGACGAAAACGTTCTACCGACAACTTTTGAACCGTCTGATTGGTCAGCGAAAGAAGTAATAGTTTATAGGTTATCAAGAAAAGTGTCTCGCCTCGTGTCAAGTGTAATAGTTTATAGGTTATCAAGAAAAGTGTCTCGCCTCGTGTCAAGTGTATGTATGTATGTACATACGCGCTAGAGACGTAAAGATACACGGTATGTACACATATATTATTATTTTTAATTGGGGATCACAAATCTGAAAATAATATAACAAATTTTATTTACAACATAAAAATGGAACAAATTATATTATATTAATATATGTGTACACGGTATGTACACATATATCAATTATTTTACAACAGTATTTTGTGCACGATTGTTACAATTATCTAATATATTTTTTTTTTATATCTCGCAGCACCAGGTACTTATACTGCAGTTTGCCTGGCGAAGGGCGTGCTGAAAGGCCAGCGAATACCAACAAAAATTGGTCATTATCAAGAGAAACGATAGTGTCTCGTGCCAAGTGTACGCACTACAGACGTAAGGATACACGGTATGTACACAATAACAGTATTTTGTGCATGATTGTTACACACACAAGCATCTAATATATTTTTTTTATCTCGTAGCACCAGGTACTTATACTCCAAGTGTGGTTGCAGTTTTCCTGACAAAGGATGTGCTGAAAAGCCAGCGAATACGTAAATAGTTAGGTATGTAAGAGTTGCAAAAGCTGTCACAGTAAGTTGTTTACAGGAATAATAGCGTAATAATATAATTTTCAACGCTTGCAGCACTGCAAAGAAAATGGCACACGAGTTTCTCGCTTGGGAACATTTGTTGTTACAAAACAGAGTTAACAATATGGAACGTCGTGTACAAAGAAGGGAGTGGCGAGATAATCATGATCCATTCAAGTTATTGGATGATATGTTTATTAACTTATATAGAGTAAGTCCAGAAATTGCTATGGATTTGATAGACATTTTGGAACCACGATTGCAACGTCAACGTATAGACGGTCTTAGCACAGAACATCAGGTATGAATTATTTAAATATTTTTTGTGTAAATATCTTCATTAGGCTTATCGATTACATATTAATAAGTAATGCAGTTTATAAAGTTTGTAATATATGTTATTTAGAAATATACAAAAGGGGTCTGGTAATGAGACGTTTAGCAGAATGTTATTTATTTTGCAACTTTTTGACGTTTAATGTTGATTCAATATGCTATATGGAAAAATATTGTTCGTTAAACATTAAGAATTTAAATAAATCACAACAATAATGTAGATTTTTTTTAGTTAACTAAAATAAGAAATTTTTAATGGTAATGTTATATATTATATTTAAAATTATAATTGAAAGAATGAAAGAAATTTTATTTTTATAGATATTAACTGCTCTGCGCTTTTATGCAGTTGGGTGTTACCAACGTGCAATTGGAGAACAATGGGACATTGCTGTTAGCCAACCTACTGTCAGTAGATGCGTACGAGCTGTGACCAACGCTATTAATGACGTCTTACTTCGTCGTTGGGTACGATTTCCCATGACAGACATTGAACGTTTTGCAGCTAAAGAAAAATTTAGAACTGCACCTCAACCCTTTATGGGTGCTATTGGAGCAATTGATTGCACCCACATAAATATTTTGGCACCTCGACAACATGAGGAGGCTTACGTGAATCATTGGGGTGACCATACACTCAATGTCCAAGCGGTACGTAAAGTACTTATAACAAAATGTATTTGTAATGTATGCCATGACTAGAGGTGTTAAATTTGTAAATATAATTTGTTCCACTTTTATGTTGTAAATAAAATTTGTTATATTATTTTTAGATTTGTGATCCTGAATTAAAAATATTAAATGTGAATGCACGATATCCAGGTGCCCGGCATGACGCGTATATTTGGTCAAATTCTCCCGTACGTCGAATCATGTAACGACGATATAACAATGGAGAGCGCAATACTTGGCTGATAGGTAAGCTGTATGTTATTAACTTTATTAAACGAACATACATATAACTACATGTATAAGTATAATACATATTATATTTACACATGTAGTTATATGTATTTTTATTTAATAAATAACATATATATTATATATGTACTTGTTTCTAGGTGACGATGGTTACGGACTTGAACCATGGCTATTCACGCCTTTAAAACATGAAATACCAGGTTCTCCGAGATATCAATACAATGAAAATTTGTGCAGCGCAAGGTCATGTGTAGAACGCTTATTTGGTGTATGGAAAGCAGTATTCAGATGTCTGTCAGCACAAAGGTAATTAATGTACGAACCTGATATAGCTGGTAAAATAGTCAACGCATGTGCTGTACTACACAACATGAGAATTGCACATCGTTTGCAAGATATAGAAGTAGACGAACAAGAAATTTTACATCATATACAGATGAACGATAGAGCTGTCAGACAGGATGAAGCTTTACCAGGGCGAGCAATTGCGATTCGCATACAAGACAATTTCATTGCTCGTCAGTATGGTAGAATGTAAAATGTGTGTAATGTGTTGTAAAGAACTACAGGAACAACTATCGGCGTATAATAACACGGTACTCTATCATACTTTAATTAATTATCACACTAATTATCACGAACGTCATTGCGATTGTAAATAACTTAATCAATTTTATAAATGCGCATTGTTGTTACAGAATAGCGAATGAAAAGCGGAAATGAAACGACTGCAGATGGCCTTGTTGCGTACAAGCGTGAAAGAATGTGACGTGTGCAAACAGAGATTTGTAAGTAGGAGAGATCAAACATGTCAGACGATGCCGAACAACTTATTGCGACTTTGTCGGTCTCGATCGAAGACTATAAAAGAACTCGAGAAGCAAATAGAAAAGTACGAGAAGTTGTTCCATTCCAAAAATTCATGAATTACGAGAATATTTCACCGCGTTGCCATATACTGATTAAATTATCATCGATTACTGTAATTAATAAATTAACATTGCGTAATTCTACATTGTGTCCTTCTGGTGGAATTTAACATTGATGGCTCTAACAATTGCTCTAAAGTTCACATAATGTATAGAGCATATAAAATGTAAATATTTTTAATGTTACGATAATACAAGATTTGTATAACAAAGAAATGTAAAATTTAAATTTAATTTTATTTAGAGTACATATTGGCAAAATCAAATTTCTACTTACATGATTAAAATATTGCTTGATATAAAGATTTTGTGCAAAACGTTTCCTATGGAACGTGGAAAAACATTACAATATATAACTTTCTTGGCTTTCTAACTATAGGATTACTTCCTTTCATGTATTTTTCTTTCTTTTTAACAGAGATACTAAAACGTGTAATTAATACTTTTACTTATGTATCTTGTATATTTTGCAAAAATGTATTGACACTTGAAGAAGTTCTGTATAACGTTTTATTTTCGAGATATTTTGTTGTTCACAAATTATTTAATATTAATGATTTGTCAAGTTTTGCTTTCTTCGTAAAAGTGTTTTATTCAGTAATGTAGCTTATAATAAATACATGAACACAAATTGAGTTTCCATCTCATTTTTTCTTCTTTGTACGAACGGACCACTATAACTTTATCAAGTTTTCCAAAACAAAAACAACGTAATATTATGAGATAAGAAATAAAATATAAGAAATAAACTTTAAAAGAAATAAACTATAAGAAATCAATTATAAGAATAAACTGTAGACTCTATAACTCTCTTACAGACTATAAGAAATAAATTCTCAACATCATTCTATTTTATCTAGTAAAATACTGAGAAGCTTATGAATCTGTCCCTCTACTACGATCCTTTTTTCTTCTATCTCAAGACGCTGGTTTTCCAATTGTACGCGTTGTGAATCATTTTCTGCCATTTTCATGGAAGCTTCTGCGAATAACTGTAATAAAAAATAAGGTAATTATTGTTATACAAAATTGTTACACAAATTTTTTGGCAATAAATAAATCATTCTTGTTTAAAAGAGTTAACGAAAGAAACAAAAATGCAATAAAAATAATAGCAAATGTAAATATTTACTTTTAAGGCCTCAGCATGCTTATCTGCTATATCACCAAAGTTTTCACGAGCTTCTTGTAGTTGCACTCCGATTCGTTGTCTATGTCTTCCTACAAGATAACAAATCACGATACCATTGTTAGAAATACGTTAGTGTATTTAACAAAAACATGTAAATTAGCATTAAGCTCGTATCAGACTACGGATTGGGATTGAGATTAGATTAAATAATTTAATCAATCAGAAAATTGATCTCAAGTTCTTAGAAACTTTGCTCGGATTGGTCAAATTTAAATCCAATCTCAATCCCAATCCGTAGTCTGATACGGGCTTTAGCAAACTATTTATTAGTAATATTTTTAGTTAATATTTTAAATATTTATTTATAAAAAAAATGGAGAAAAGTTTTTCAAATAATTATATACAACTGTTTATCAAAATTGATTGATACATATATTATGATATGTATATTTACTCACGATTACGCTGAATTTCTTCGGCTCTTTGTCGACTAGGTGCAGATGTAGTTTGCGAATTGGGTGCAATATTTTCTTCAGCAGCAGAAATGTCTTCAACATTTCTTTGTCTGCGTGGATTAATGACATTATTAGAGCACGGTTCGTCGTTAACGTTTTCACGAGCTTCTTGTTGTTGCACTCCACTTTGTTGTCTTCCTGCAAAATAACAAATCACGATAACATTGTTAGAAGTACGTTAGTGATTTAACAAAAATACAAATAATACTAATAAACATGTAAATTAGCATTAGCAAACTATTCATCAGTATGTAATATTTTTAGTTAATATTTCAAATATTTATTTATATAAAAATAGACAATTTTGTTAAATAATTATGTAAAGTATTCAACAAAATTGATTAATACACGTATATATATTATGTATATTAACTTACGATTACGCTGATTTTCTTCGGCTCTTCGTCGATGAGATGCAGGTATAGTTTGCGAATTTCCTTCAGTAGCAGAAATGTCTTCAACATTTCTTTGTCTGCATATATTAACCACGTCATTGTAGTTCAGTTCGTCTCCAACAGCATCTTCTCTTTCCATACTTTCAGTTTCATTTTCTTCAAAAGTAGGAAGTACATGGCTATCTAAACATATATGACAATTTTATTAAGTTTCAAACTATATTTCAGATTTAACATATTGCAATATGTATATTTTTATTATCAATCTTATAAATTTTCTTACTATTAATACTCGTACCTACCAACAAATATATCTTCAATAGACGTGGTTGTAGGTGTGTAATCTAACACATCTGTTTCCCCTCTTTCCAATCTTTGTTGATGTTTCTGTAAAATCATGTACAAATGTCTGCACAATTCCGTCTTAAGGCAACTAACAACACAAATAAGGATAAGAATTGGTAATAAAAGCCAGGTGCAGTAAATAAGTATTTTATTATAATACAAAAATAATTACAATCCCTGAGTAATTAGAATGGTATAATCGCATACGTTTCGACCCTTTCTTTAGGTCATTTTCAGCGCATGATATTAACAAATCATAACATCACATTGGTCACAGTTTTACGCACACAAACGTTTAAAAAGACTTGAAAATATTCAAAAATAGCACATTAGCTCTTTGACTATTTGTAAGCCTTTTTAACTGTTTGCGTAAAACTTCGAACAGTATTATCTTGTTGTAATTTGTTAATATTATACGCTGAAAATGACCTAAAGAAAGGGTTAAAAATAAGTACGCGATTATACCATTGTAATTCTTCAGGGTTTTTAATTTTTTATGTATTACAATATAATACTGGCTTTTATTGCTAATTCTTGTTATCCTCATTAGATTTGTTCATAACAGCTAGACCTCTGTATTGTTTGTTTATCAACTTTGCGTGCGTTTGCGTGCGTGCGTGTGTGTGTGTGTAAATAAATGTAAGTATCTTGAGTGTATCTTACAATTGTTATACAAAATAATATACCTCTTCTTCTGGAGTACTGTCAGGACAGTTGACAGATCCTTGGACATATTCCAAACCCATACAGGCAATGACACGCTGGTCCATCGTACTCAAGGGTTGTGCAGTTACAGGAAAGTTCCCTGTTCTCTGCTTTTCATTTCGAAGCTTGGATGCTTTCTTTGATGCAGTACTTTTCATATCTCTCCAAACCTGTAGAAAAGTAATTAATATTATACATTATATTGATTAATAAAAATAGTACAGTTCTAAAACAATAGACTTATATAGTTAGATGTTCTCTAAGAATCTATATTTCATACCAGATTTTTCAAAATTCTAACACAACAAAGATATTAATATTCTACAGAGTAAATGAGACATTAATATACATTGTACATAAGCATGATGTAGCAAAATTGCTATAATTAATATACATAATAATGCAATAAACAGTAACATTCACTCACTCAGTAATGTAACTGAATAATAATAGAACATATGCATTATAATACTTTCACATCGACAAGTAAAAAATTTTA
>NW_020213749.1:0-1546 GCF_003070985.1 Temnothorax curvispinosus | reverse complement strand
TAACTCGCGACGCAACTATCGCGAAAATTTTCAAAGATATCGGCCAATAGCAAGACATCGGTCTTAAGATATAAATCGCTGTAATCACCGAGCGTTCGAATGGAGAACCGCTGCCAGACGTCGACGGCGTGCGCGTAATCGCTCTCGGATACGGTGTCACCTGTCAATGAACTGTAAAACGAGTCGCGCGGTGGTAAACACAAGTCCTACAATTTTTCGACGCAGTCAATGTATTTATATGGAAATACGCCTTTTCGTGTTAGCAAATTAAAATTTTCTGCCGATAATTCACAAAATTTCCGTTGCAATATTCGCAGTTTATCCTTGCTGAGATAAGATGCCAATTTGTCGAGACTAGCGGTGAGAAGCTTGTACGAATCGATAAATCGCAATTTGACGCACGTTTTCTTATCTTTATCTTCGGTGCTTTGAACGTTTTTTGTAAACGAAATATATTTTTCTTTTGTGATCGGGAGTAAATCTACATGTCCTTCGTATGCTGTTGCTATTTCAGTTATAATAAAATGTGCATCGTATCCCGATAAATTATGAAACACTATGGGAATGCAATGCGAATCTTTATAATTTAAGTTACAATTCGAATGCGCGGGACCTCTGTATCGACCGGTCAGGTGACAATGGTCGCGTACTCGCACGTCGTCTGGCTCGAACGGTTCTTCGCACACGTGACAGTGCGTTGCGCTGTTAAACTTTTCCCACTCGTCTCGCGTGAAATCTGCCATGGGTACATTAATGGACAAAATGGTCTTTACGTCGTGAGCTAAACGTCTTAACTCCTCGGCGAACCACGCGACGCAATCCTTATCGCGACGAAACCGATACATAGATAACGACTCGTCGTACGAGCAACGCACGTAGTACCCTATGCTAAACACGCGATGATGTTGATATGTGTACCTGGACGTTTCCGGATCCGTTTCCATCTTCTCCAGGGTACACTCCAGGTCGGCGTATACGACAAACGGAACTCGTTCCTTCCTGTTGTGATTTTTAAAGGCCAACCACTTGTCGTTATCGCTCGGTAACTTGATCGCGCAGTCATTCATCTCCTGACAGTCGACGGTGTGGGCAGCCAATTTCTCGTTGGAGCTGAAGTAGTGCAAACATCTGCAAAAAAAAAATAAACGCAAATATTATAAATTTTTTTATACACAAAATATTCTATATTATTAAAAGAACTATAGGTACTTACCGATCGCAAATGTACTTTGTGTGTCCATGTTTATTAATTTGCGAGCTCACGAGGCGGGATAGGTTCTTGATCCACGCAAAATGTCCCACGTTGTCGTTATGCACGTACAGCAGATTTACATGTCATTCCATCTTTCGGTCAGTAACCCGTATTGGTAGGATTGCAAGTTCCGTGTTTTTTTTTTTCGATGCTGTACACGTTGACGGAGATGTTGTTGTGATTTTCAAATTTTTTAATTTGTTCCAACGTCATTGTAAACTTAATGTCCGTAAGATCTAGCACCGACGTGTAATGTGGATACGACGATTTCCGATCTGCGTGTCTTTCGGCTGG
>NW_020213748.1:9228-16933 GCF_003070985.1 Temnothorax curvispinosus | reverse complement strand
TGCCAATGTTATGGCATTTGGTGTTGCTTTCAATATTTTTTATGAATTCGTACATGGCAGTTTTTTGGTTTAAGTTCGTGGAGAGGTAAAAATTATTGCCAAATTGGAGGAGTTTAGTCATCTCTGAAGGAAGTACCTCCGTGTTGGAGAAGTTAATAAAGAATCATTTGTCATTAGCATATTTTATTTTAACAATTTTAAAAGAACAGATATGCAGTGCAATATATCCTTGGATTTAATGTTACCTAGACTATATAATTTTATATTGTCTCCGAATTGAAGACGAATGAAACCTTGGATTAAATTGGTGAAAATGTTAAAAAACATTATATTTAAGGAGAGAGGGTAGTAATTTGTGAATTAATGGTAATTAAATACTAGTCTTTTTAAGTCACACACATTGTGATTGTGGTCCAAAGATACAAATTTAGATTTTAAGTTACGTTTAACTGAATAATCGCTTTAGTGCCGTTATCTTGGAATAAGTAATAATTTGCGTTTCCGTTATTATTAAAAATTCATTTGATGTTTCTATCCAAACATTCGGGTCGAATACCTAGTCAGTCAGGCTGGCTTGTAAACTATTGTAAACTATTTATCAAATATTGCGAGTATTATACTGGCGCACATATGTCAACGGCTGCGTACACATCATCCATATCTGCGCGTGTCGTGCAGTCGCGTCACTGTCGACGGGAAAGAGCAAGTCCTTGCTGAACAACATGATCCTGTCACTCACTCGCAGGACGTCCAACGCGAACGAGCGCAACCGACATGGTTCCTAGGTGACCAGCGTTCCAACTCTTTCATCAGGTACATTGACTAGGAGGCCTAAGAGTCCGGCGGTAACAGCACGGACACCACCGATTATTTTGATCTTGAACCCTCGCCCGGAGCGGACGCTGATTTCGCCGAGCGAAATAATGGTCGCTTTGAACAGCAACAACAGTATTATCAATGAACGACAGGATGAAAATCATCAGATTCCGCATTCCTTGCCGTCGCCGACGAAGAAGTAAAACAATAACGGCAGCAGTTGGCGCCGCAAGTTTATGCTACGTCGCTTCAACAATTCCTTGAACTTGAACAACGGTGACACACGTTCCTCCTCGCCGAGCGAATCGATAGCGAAGTCCTTATCCTGGATCGAGGAATCTTTGTTCAGTTGAGGGGCAACAAGGCAGCAACACCACGACGACGACCATCTCGTCGCCATCGATGTAAATCGACGTGACCGGAAGCCCTCAGATAGCCACCGCCTCTGTTGACGACATACCGTCTCTGGAGAACAGCTTTACCTAGCCCGAAAAGGAAAATGACGATGAGGAGGAGCAGGCTGGTCTGGAGTTTGAGACGGAGAACTCATTCTTACCGTGCAGCCCTGCGGCCATGTCCATCGTTGGCCTGGACTTCCTCCACGATGCCCTATTACGACTTCCTGTCTGTGAACGGCGGCGCGATGCGGCAGGGGATCATTAGCACTAGCTCGCCCTAGCTATCGTCCGATGTGAGTTTGCATTCCAGCGTGGACTGCCCGCTGATACTTGCAGCTTTTACGGTGAGGACAGCAGTCCGAGCATGGACTCGTTGAAGTCCAAAGAGACGCGACCGGGTGCCGCGAGATCTTGCCCGAATCTGAAACGACATAGCGCCGGCTGCTCTTTGGCCAGCAGCTCGTCGAGCCCGAGATCGAGACCGGGTTCGGCCGGGCCATGTTTCAAGCTTTTCGAAGAAGGCGACGTACAAGTGTGCTACCTGAATCAAATCCGGACTTTTTTAAAGAAGATCCTGTGCAGCAAGTTCCTTAGACACTGGGAGACCCATTATCTATTTCAACGACTGTTTCCTTACGAATAATGAAAATACTGCCAGTCTAAATAGAGCGAATTTTCACTTTGCGAAAGAGTGCTTATTCACTTTTTACTTGGAGTGATTGTTCAACTCTGGAAAGAGTGACATGTTTTACTGAATAATTATTCATTCGACATAAAAAAATTATTTATTTCGAAATTTTATTACTATTTTTTAACTAATTTTGTTTCTTAAGATGCAGTCTATGATTATAAATATTTTCTCGTATTTGAAAAACACACTTACCTTGGTGGGATTCGAACTCGGGACCTCTGCATCGTGAGCCAACTGCCTTACGTGGTAGACTACTTCTTAATTTGATGTAAGCGTTATATATAGTCTACATATATCACAACCAGCGCAAATATATAATTTTTCAAAAATCATTTTAAGAAACAAATTCAGTTTAAAAAGAGTAATAAAATTTTGAATTGGATATATGATATAATATTTCTTAATGTCGGGTGAATGTCAGAAACCAGTGCCGGATCATTATGAAATTTTGTGTTCGTAAATATATTCGTAAATAATCGGGGCCTTATGTTATGTAAGGCTATCCCTAACAAATTTCTACACGGGAACAATTGAACACGCGGGAAGCGGAAAGCGGGAAGGCGATTTCACTTCAAGTTGGAGTGAAGTTTGGAGTGATGACTTCACTCGAAGCGGGAAGCGGATTGCGATTTCACTTTAAGTTGGAGTGAAATTTGGAGTGACAACTTCGCTCTAACGACTTCACTTTAAAAATCAGAGTGAAACTCAACTCTTTTTATTTTAGAGTGAATAAATTCACTCTATATTGGAGCGAATATTCACTCTTTTTGAGTGAACTGGTCAGTAACTCCATGTTTAGAGTGAAAATTTCACTCCAAAGATTTAGAGAGATGGAGAATTCTATTCTTTGTGACATGTTGACAATCTATTTTGTCCTGTATGGTATTTCGTTATTATTCGCTCTGTACTTGTGCTGTAATATTTAATGAATTCGCGAAACTCGTAAAATTGACCGAGGAGTAAGATTTGCAAGGAATACATATATACGGAGGAACATTTTTCACTCCTTTTGATAGTTGTCAAACGGCTTGTTTTCTCGTATGTTTAGGCTTCGTTTTATGGTTGTTTGTTTATTGTCGAGGGAAAAGAATAGTCTCCCGTCAATTTTAGAAGTGTTCTGAAATGATCTACAGTGATTTTTTATTGAAATGTCTTTTTATTTGAGAATGCCACGTAGGACAAAATAGGGTAATTTCTCGCCTCGATAGCAAGAAATTTAATATGACCGCGGTGACTACCCAGGAGCCTTAAAGGATAGATTTGTCACATTGTGCAATAAAATTGGTATTACAGAAGCACTTAAATAGTGCGGATGTTAGAAATAAAGTTCAAGAATTTGTACGCTTCTGTTCGGTATGCCAAGAGAGTAGATAAGTGATGTTATCTGTACAACCTTTCTCTGTTTCTTTTATTGTTAGTTTTAGGTCCGTTTTCATTTTCCTTTTTATTATGTATTCCTGTGGATAATTTAAATAACTGTTGCAAATTAATATGGCAACACAATATACAATTTTATTACACAGAATAAGGACACAATTTACATATCATGCGCGTAGCCATGCGGGCACCATATAAAGCCAGGCTTAAAGTGTCTGGAAGCAGATGTGCAATGGCGGAAATAGCAAAAGAAAGAACGGAATTATGCTTATTGCGTTCACTTGTTAATAGCGCATCCTAAAGTATAAGTCTAAAGTAGATAGATAAAATATCGCAATTATCCGCCATTTTGACGGACGCGTACATACATATAATGTTTCACACACAGAATCAGGTTAGGAAAATTGCACTTAATGTGTAGCTATGTTACATTATGTAATAAGATAAGTGTACATTACGTCCATTATTCGACGCCATTTGACTCTAAATGCTAAAGCATTGAGTCTTATGAATTGCGATTATAGACATCTATATATGTTATATACTAGACTGCTAATTTCCACAAATTCACTTCCACGTGGACCTGAAAAGTATGTACATAACTCATGCGTTGTGTAAAAGATATGAATGTTACATGATTGATTGAATTTCAAGCAATATGTGTTACATATCTACCATTTCCTATTTTATTTACGCCACGCGGATGCGCAGATGCTCACTCGTCATATATATGTGATACATATTTTTTGGAATTCATGTTTTTGATACGGTATAAAGGAGTAGCAATTTAGTATATACACATACGTGACGCATACATACATGAATCTAATGGATGGAACAGAGGAGGCATCTTTCGGACTTGCTTCACTAGTCAGATATGGAACCATAGACCTTATAGATATGCAGGCTAATTTTTACAAAAATATAATTACCGTAATCAGCGGATTTACGTAGAATTTCCCTTATCTGCTTTTGTGTTTGCTCGGTCATATATATTTTTTGTTTTTCATATGTTTTTATCTTTTATCGCGTTTTTTCCCCAATTACTTAAATGTTTAAGAATTGGGCCTGCGATATTTGGTGAGCAAGAGCATGTAGCAAAATTTAAGGCAATATTGACCATGAACTGGCAATACATAGCACACCTTGTCACGTATTTCTTTCTCTAAAGTGTTCGGAAGCACCGAAAGAGGAAAAGAGAGAGAAATATACTTCTTTCTCCAAAGTGTCTGGAAATATGGATACTTCTTTCTCTGTCTCTCTGTCTCTCTGTCTCTCTGTCTCTCTGTCTCTCTGTCTCTCTCTCTCTCTCTCTCTCTCTCTCTCTCTCTCTCTCTCTCTCTTAGCAATTCAAAGTTTTATCGAAGAATGGAAGTTGATAATTGAGGAGAAAAAATGGTGGGGGTGTTATTCCTGGATCTCAGGAGAGCGTTTGAGACAATAGATAGGGTAAGATTAGTGGAAAAATTATATCAGTATGGAATAAGAGGAGTGGTACTGGAATGGATAAGATCGTATTTAAGTAATAGAAAGCAGCAAGTTAGATTCAATGATATGTGTTCTAAAATAATTGAGACAGTATATGGCGTGCCACAGGGATCAGTATTAGGACCTCTATTGTTTATTTTGTATATAAGTGAAAGTGTATATAAATTTTGTATATAAATGATATAGTTAAAGTCTGTCCGGAGGGAAGTATATTTAGATTATTTGCAGATGACACGACCGCAAGTGTAACAGGAGAAAGTTGTGAGGAAATAGAAATAAAACTAAATATGGTGCTCGGTATACTTGAAGAATGGATGAATGTGAATATGTTAAAAATGAATGCAGATAAGACCAAATATATGATAGTTAGAAGTATAAGGAAAGAAATAAAAACAGACATAATAGTAAAAAGTTTGAATGGAACTATAATTGAGCGTGTCGAGATAACGAAACATCTGGGTGTAATGATCGATAGTAAACTCCGTTGGGAGAATCACTGTGATTATATGTTAAAGAAAATAGGGAAAAAAGTGAGTTTTCTGAACAGAATAGGAAATGATATATCGGCGTACACTCGATGTACTGTGTATAAGTCTATCATAGCACCTCACTTTGAGTATTGTGCAACGTTATTAATTGGTATGGGTGACACATTACTGAATAGGCTACAAGTTGCGCAAAATCGAGCTATGAGGGTTATACTTCAATGTGATCGACGTACCAAGGTAGACCTGATGCTGCAAGCACTCCACTTTATGAATATAAAACAGAGATTATTATATAATGTATGCATTTTTATTTTTAAAATAATAAGAGGAATAATGCCTAGACAATTAGGTAGCAAAATAGAAATAGTAGGTGATGTGAGTAACAGACAAACAAGACAGGCTGAAAATATTGTGGTGCGGTTTCGTAGAACGAGGGGCGGACAAAAGAGTCTATTCTATGAAGGTCTAAATATGTATAACGCCCTACCATTTGATATAAGGCAATGCGAGAGGATCGAACAATTTAAGCGGAAGTTAAAAGTATATATTATACCTCATGTAGAGGAATTATTGTAAGATTATGTGTTGTAAAAAATAGCCGAGAAGGCTAACAAAGATCAATTCATTCATTCTCTCTCTCTCTCTCTCTCTCTCTCTCTCTCTCTCTCTCTCTCTCTCTCTGTTTTGCGTATTGCTTGGCCAATTATCTCGTCATGTTTGACGTCTTTGCTGAATCGATCTCTACATTCTTCTGTGTTTCCGTCTGAGTGGAAGAGAGCTTATATTCGTCCGCTCTCAAAAATTCGAACACCTCTTTCTCCGTCTGACACTAGACCGATTGCTAACTTGCCAGAACTGTCTAAAGTATTCGAGAAGATTGTGGCTGCACAAATACTTGACTATTTACACGAGCATGACATCCTCAATCCCAGACAGTCTGCGTATCGCTCGAGTTATAATACTCAGTCAGCTCTTCTACGTGTTTGCAACGACATCAAGCAGGGAATTGATGAAGGTTTAATCACTATTATGATTCTCTTTGATTTCAGCAAGGCGTTTGACACTGTTCCCCACTTACTGCTACTTATCAAGCTTAAAGAAATTGGCTTTTCTGTTGCAGTCCTAAACTGGATATTCTCGTATTTAACTGGCCGTTCTCAAGCGGTTATTGACGATGCTGGGAACCTCTCTGATTGGGTATTTACCTCATCTGGAGTTCCGCAAGGTTCCGTACTTGGCCCTCTCTTGTTTATATTATTCATCAATGACATATGTAAAATTTTGCGTTATGTGCTTCACATGATATTTGCTGACGACATTCAAATTTATCTTTCATGCTCACCTGCCAACATTTTACATGCCTTGGAACTAATTTCGAGAGATGCCAACGCCATTTTTAACTATGCCAATTCCAACGGTCTCAAACTCAATCCTGCAAAATCAAAGGTCATCATATTTGGCAGTCAAGCGTATGTAAACGGCATCGATCTTGGCAGTACACCGCCTATTGTATTGTAAACAACACGCCTTTACCTTATGTGAGTGAGGTACGGAACTTAGGTGTCATCCTCACGTCCAATTTATCCTGGACGAATCATATCTCGTTGGTTTCGCAGAGAGTCCATCATGCTTTATACAATCTGAAATACAATAAAAACTCTCTTTCCACCAATCTCAGGATCAAGCTCGTAACAACCTTGATCATACCGCATATTGATTACTGTTGCCTTGTATACCATGGTCTGACCAAGGAACTGAACACCAAGTTGCAGAGACTTGTCAATTGTTGTATTCGGTTTATTTACGACCTTAAGCGAGATGAACACATTACTCCATATCGACGTAGGTTGAATTGGCTTTCCGTTGAAAATAGACGGTACTACTTTCTTGGATGCCAGATTTATCGTATCCTGCACTTGAGCTCACCATCATACCTGCGTGAACTTTTTACTCCGCCTGATCCTACTCTTAGGAAGTCTGACCGGCTTGCTTTATCTTCTACTCAAACTTTTCATATTCCCGCTCATAGAACAGTCGCCTATAGATCCTCTTTCCAGCTTTCCTCCATTTACTTCTGGCATTCTCTTCCTAACTCAGTTACCTCAGCATCGTCTTTTGCATCATTTAAAAGCCTACTTCGCATGTTCTTGCTTTCATCTGAATCGGACGTATAAGTCTTGTGTTCTTTCCTCTTTTTTCTTCATTGTTCAGGGCACTCCCTATTTTTGTATTATATTGCGTTACCCTATTAGGTTTTAAGTTGCGCTAGTCCCTAAGTTGCGTTAGCTATAAGTTTGTTTTAGTATTATATTACTTTGTCTGAGAGTGAGCATATGCTGTTGTAATCAGACATTGTTGTCTTTTTTTGCCCCTTAGCCATTGCTCGGGCATAATTAAACGTATCAATCAATCAATCAATCAATCTCTCTCTCTCTCTCTCTCTCTCT
>NW_020213748.1:0-9128 GCF_003070985.1 Temnothorax curvispinosus | reverse complement strand
TCTCTCTCTCTCTCTCTCTCTCTCTCTCTCTCTCTCTCTCTCTCTCAACAACCTGCTTAATCCGAGACAGTCTGCATATCGTTCTGGTTTCAATACGCAATCTGCTCTATTGCGTGTTTGTGATGATATTAGAGTGGGAATCGATAAAAGACTCATTACAATCATGATTCTATTTGACTTCAGTAAAGCGTTTGATACGGTCCCACATCTTCGCTTGCTTATCAAATTGAAAGAAATTGGTTTTTCTGATGGGGTTCTCGCGTGGATTTTTTCTTACCTTACTGGCCGCTCTCAAGCTGTATTCGACGATGAGGGTAATTTTTTTGAGTGGCTTTTCACGTCGACTGGCGTCCCTCAGGGCTCTGTACTCGGCCCACTTCTATTTGCTCTTTACATCAATGATATAGGTGGATTCCTGTCTTTTGTTTATCATATGTTATTCGCGGATGATGTACAAATATATCTGCAATGTACACGTGCCGACATTCTTCATGGTCTTGAGTTGATTTCAAGGGATGCGAACGCCATTTTTGATTATGCTACGTTACATGGTCTTAAACTTAATCCTGCAAAATCAAAGGTACTTATATTTGGTAGTCAGGCTTATGTCAATGATATTGACCTCCATTGTTTACCTCCTATTATTGTAAACCATACGCCTTTACCCTTTGTCAACGAAGCTAGGAATTTGGGTGTAATATTTACGAATAACCTTTCTTGGAAAAAACATATATTGCATGTCTCTCAAAAAGTGCATTACTCTTTGTACAAGCTTAAGTTTAACAAAAACTCCTTGTCCACAAGGTTAAGGATAAGGCTGGTATTAGCTTTAATTATGCCGCACATTGACTACTGCTGCCTAGTCTATCATGGTTTGACTGGAGAATTGAACACTTTATTACAGAGACTTGTAAACTGTTGCATTCGCTTTATATTCGATCTTAAGCGTGACGAGCATATTACCCCGTTCAGACGACAATTAGGGTGGCTTACAGTTGAAAACAGGAGGTTATACTTTCTTGGCTGTCAAATGTTTCGTTTGCTATACATGCGCTCTCCTGCGTATCTGCGTGACAATTTTGCTTTGCTTGATCCGCTGCTGAGGAGATCTGACCGCCGTCTTGCTGCATCCCAAACCTTTCATATTCCTTCTCACAGAACTACCACTTATAGAAACTCCTTTCATCTTTCATCAATATACTTTTGGCATTCCCTTCCCAATAATATTACGTCTGCTTCTTCAATTGTCTCCTTCAAAGGTCTTCTCAGAGCATATCTGTTGGCGCGTAAAGTTGCATGATGTTCATTGCTGTGGGTGGTCTATGACGGCGTTTTTCCCGGTTATTAGCTTGTAAGTTGTGTTGCGTCTTATTCTTAGTATTAGTTAGTTTACTCTACTTACATTTTTCCTATTTTAAGCTGCGTTAGTTCTAGTCTTTATACAGTACTTGTGATAAGCTGTTAAGTTTTGCTCTACTCTTAACTATTTTGTGAAAGAGAGTGCACTCATATTTGTTCTCTATTTTTGTATTGTTAATCTTTGCCTTTTAGTTTTTCTTGGGCATAATAAATCATATCTATCTATCTATTTCTCTCTCTCTCTCTTTCTCTCTCTCTCTCTCTCTCTCTCTCTCTCAAAATCAGACACCGCAACCGGCTCTTCAACATCGCGCGCAGATCCGGTGACATCCTCGATTTTCACATTTATAGGCTTTTCAGAAACAATCTCACGCGAGATCTTAGACGAGCCAGAGAACATTATCACACAGATAGACTAAATACAATTTCTGATCCGTCCAAGATGTGGCGCGAACTTGCCAATCTTGGTCTTATCGAATCACCTCGTTCTTCACCCCTTAACTATTTTCGCGTGATCTTTTGAATGCTTATTATGCTTCTATTTCAAACTGTTATCCTTCTTGTACACAATCCCAATTTTCTGATATCATATCTATAGTGCTCGGCGAACCGCAATTTCATTTTTTTCAAATATCCGTTGACGACCTGCGCTCTGCAATAGCTTCACCTTCCTCTCCTTCTTTTGTTTCTGGCTCTGATCAGTTACCATTATTCGCCATCGCCTTGGCCCCATGGTAATCTCCTGACCACATTTTTCATTTGTTGTCTCAGCTCAGGCCATTTCCCATCTCCTTGGAAACGTGCTATAGTACGTCTACTATCCAAAGTTAAATCACCCATCTCTCCTTCAGACACAAGACCCATAGCCAACCTGTGTGAACTCTCAAAACTATGCGAAAAAATTATTCATCGTCAAATTGTTGACTTCATCAATTTGCATAACATTCTTGATGCTAGGCAGTCTGTATACCGTAAGGGTTATTCGACCCAGTCTGTTCTCCTACGATTAGCTCATGATATCAGGAGTGGTGTCGACGTAGGTGAGGTACTGATACTTGTTCTCTTCAATTTCAGTAAAGCCTTCGACACTGTCTCTCATCCTTTGCTTTTGACCAAGCTCAGGAAATGGGGCTTTTCTGATCTTGCCATTGAACTAATTTTTTCGTACCTCACTGGTTGTCTCCAGGCAGTTGTCGATTTAGAAGGTGTTTTCTCCGAGTGGCTATCTGTCACTGCTGGTGTTCCGCAGGAATCCGTCTTGGGACCTCTTCTTTTTTCACTTTTCGTTAACGATATCGGTGCGTTCTTAAGATTTACAGAGCACTTGATATTCGCCGATTACACTCAAATTTATCGCACGTGTCTCTTTTCTCAATTAAATGCTGTGCTTCAACTTGTGACGCACGATGTGAGTGTAGTCTTTGAATTTGCGGCTACAAATGGACTAACTCAATTTAAATAAATCCAAGGTCTTAATACTTGGCAGCAGAAATTACGTCGATCTTAACGACCTTCCCCTCATTTTTGTTGGTGGTGCTTCGATTCTTTATGTTACTGAAGCGCGTAACCTGGACGTCATAATGAGGTGTGGCCTGTCTTGAGCTAGTCATGTCTCCCATGTTTCAAGGAGAGTGCACTTCACGCTGTACAAGCTTAAGTTCCATAAGAACTCCTTGTCACTTCAGTTGCGGGTAAAACTTGTGACTGCATTGATCTGGCCTCTGTTAGATTACTGTTCTCTTGTATATAACGATGTCACTGATGAGCTCAACGGTAGATTGCAAACTCTTATCAACTGTGCAATTCGCTTTATATTCAATTTAAAACGCGACGAACACATTACGCTTTTTCGTCATCAATTGGGGTGGTTGTCCGTAAGAAACAGACGTCTGTACTTTCTGGGAATCGAAATGTACAAGATATCCCGCGGTATGTTTCCCAGTTATCTCTCCGAAATCTTCATTAAGCCTGATTCCTTGATTAGACGTTCGTCGCGGTTTGCACTGGAACATGCGTATCAAATTCCTATCCACAGAACTGAAACTTATCACAGGTCCTTCTATTTAGCTGGAATTTATCTATGGAACTCTCTTCTTACTGAGATCGTGTCCTCATCAACTGTCATCGTATTTAAACGTAAGTTTCACAACTATCTCCTTTCTCTCGAGTCTAGTTCCGTGCATGCTTCTATCTTGGAGCCGTCAGGCGTTGGAACATGACACTAATATCAAGTCTAGTGGCGTGCCAAATCACTTACTTTAAGTCCGGTCATCTGATTGTTAATCTAGTCGCTTATTGAACCATTTTTTTTTGTTTTGGGTCATGTTATTGTAGTCTTACGATTCTGTTTCTTTCGTTTGCTACATTGCGTATTGTATATGTGTATATATATATATATATATATATATATATTTTTATATTCAGTTGATCGGTAAAATAACATGGATCTCTTTGTTATTAGTTTGTAAATTGCGCTGCGCCTTGGTTTTTAGTTTTTAGTTTTTAGTTTTTAGTCCTTAGTTCTTAGTCTTATATACACTATTTAGTTCTGATTAGTATTACTTGCTCTTTATCATATCCTATTTTCATTACATATTTGAGTTTTGCATCTGTTTTTAGCTTCTCTACTTTTCTTCTTATTTTTGTTTAGATATTTGTTTATTTTCTGATGATCTCATTATTCTTGACATTCGTGACGGCACATGCAAGCCTTTCTTTTCACCACTACACTAAATATCAAATTAATGATTATAATATTACAATAAGCTTTTTTACTTAATGTTTAACTTGGTAATCGCCTCAGACTTAAGAAAGTTCTACGCAGTTCCAGTTTATGTGGTTACATTATTCATGTTCTTTTGTTCGAGAGAGCACAACGACGGAATTTTCGTTGATACATGATTCTTCAACAGTACTTTAGATAATTTATACTTGTCCAATGAAATCTGGGTATGTGATGTTACATAATCATAATGAATATGTATGTTTAAGCACATTCGACTTATTTAGTTTTATAGCATGTAGGGAAGCATTAATTAGGAATGAAAATAATATTATTATCTTTTTGCAATATCAAACGTTATTTTCATTGTTTCCATTTTTACTTGCTGCTTTATTGGTAGCTATCACACTGCGTCTTGTATTTTTCTTAGTTTCTAACTCATATCAACTTCTGTCTTGTATATTTTGCTGTTGTTTACATCACGTGTATCATCCTATTATTCATTACTTGCCTAAAGTCTTTACTATGGCATAATAAATATCAATCAATCAATCAATCAATCAATCAATCTCTCTCTCTCTCTCAAGTAGAAATACATCGTACGTTGCATTGCTCCTGAGAAAGGGCTGTTGCTGCAGTAATCTTCCCTTCGGGGGTTTTTATTTCAGTGTATCCCTGTTCTTGGGTTAACTCTGCTAAAGTATGAGTAAATAACTCCGCTTTTGATCGAAAAATTTGGTTATGCGAAAAGGATATATATACGCTAACCTCAAAATCGAGTGTGCACACTCCATGCGGCAATGAGTCGAATCGATGATGAAGGATTTGGCGGTGCGGGGAGGGAGACGGATGCAAGAGAATGCGCTAAGTGCCATAGAACTGTGAGCAGTCCACTAATATGTGATATGTGCGATATGGCGTATCATCCTGGATGTGCAAAAGAAAAGAAGATTCTTAATGTAGCCGGCAAGTTGATATGCTGTAAGAATGAAATTGGAGGTGTTCAAAATAGAAAAGCTAAGTCAGGTTCTATTCTCAATAAAGAAAATAAGAAAGAAGATGAGTCAAAGCAAGATAAAAGTAATAGAGGATACAATAAAAAAGATAGAAGTAGAAAAGAAAATAATGATATAAATCAGAAACTTGATGGAATGGTAAAAATGCTTGCACAGATTAATGAGAATCAGATCTCTGAAGAACGTATCAAGGGATAGATCCGAGAGGTTATGAAGGATGAACTTAATGAATTAAAAAAAGAAAATGCTAAGTTATTAAACGAGATAAAAATGTTGAGACAGGAAAGATTAAGCACAGAAAAACATAAGTCAGGTTATGTAAGTTACGCAGAGAAAGTAAGGAATGTGCGGAGTAATGAAGTAATAATAGTAAAACCTTTAGTTGAACAACAATGTGAAGAAACGAAGAAAGATATTAAAAAGCATGTAGATGTTGCAAAATTAGGAATTAGTGTTAATAAGGTTAAGAAAGGGAATAATGGATCAATTATATTATTATTGTATGTGAAAAAAGTAAAGATAAGGATTGTTTAAAACAGAATATAGAGAAAGTAGTAGGAAAACAGTATAAGATTGATGTGCCGTCATTAAAAAAGTCAAAATTAAAGATAGTGGGAATAGATAAGGATGATTGTAAAAAAGACGACGAAAGTTTGATAAATATAATTGTAAGACAGAACGAAGAAAAATTAGGAATGCAAGAGAAAAATTCAGAATTAAGAATATTACGTAGAATATGGAGATATGTCGATTATAGTGGAAGTTAGCGCTAGTTGGTATGAGACAATATTGAGAACAGAAAGATTAAACATTAATTGGAATAAATGTAGAGTTACTGATTTTGTAGGAGTGCTGAGATGTTATAAATGCTGGGGGTTCTGGCATATGGCGAAAGAGTGCAAAAAAGAGGAAACGTGTCTACACTGTGCAGGGAGCCACGGATCAAAGAGATGTGTGATAAAGGATAAAATGAATGAAATTAAATGCGTTAATTATATAGCAAGAAATAGGTTCATCAAGGAAGGTAAACTAGATATTAGTCACAGAGCTACGGATAAATGCTGTCCATGTTATGTGAGCTCTCGAAAAAGAGAGGCAGAAAACGAAATACGAAAGCGAGTATTGACAACAGTCAAGGGCTCTCAAATTTTACGGTTAAACGGTTAACCGATTAATTGGTTAACAACGGTTACGACGGTTTAAAACCGGTTTTTCGGTTTTTACGGGTACGGTTATCCGTCTCATACGGTTTTTAATATAATTTCGTTGTGGGATTGTTCATGAGATACATATTTTTAAATAATTCGATTATTATGAAGAAATAAATGGTAATAAAAATAAAAAATATTTACAGCAATTACCAGTTTTTTTTTTTAATTCAAACGTTCAATTTTTTATTATAAATATTAGGGATATTAGATATATAGTATTAGGGAAGGGAGGGGCGCAAAATGTAGAGCTTGCACCGGGCGCAACGCAGGCTAGTTACGGCACTGTCTTCTATCACTACGTCGAATGTATACGTGGTTGTAAACAGAGAATGTGATCTGCTTGTATAGCTGACAGTTCTCATATAACTAACGCGTTAGAATGATCTGTTATTGTGATTTATTAATAGTTAGTTATTAATTATTACAATTTTTAGTTGTCAAATTTTCTCATTGCACTGTGTTTCTTGATAGATTCTTCAATTATATGACGGATAGTTGATGAAAAATAATTATTTGTGTAAATTGTAAGTAATAAAAATTTTCAAGGAATCTATTTTTTTCTAATACTATGTTATTGATGTATTTTCAAGACTAACAAGATTTTATAATTTCTAACCATTCTTAAGAATTTTAAAGACTGAAGCAACTTAACAAGTTTAGAAAATAAAAATAAATCTTCATGTATACAGATTGAAGGTTAAATTTCATGATATTATTTTATATATTCTGAAGATCTAATTAAACAATATGAAAGTGATTTATAAGTTTATATGTATCATTCCAGCACACTCATATTAAATATAATTATGCCTAAAAAACCCAGTTGGGTTTGGACGCATGCAGATAAATCTGATGATAGAAAAGATGCTATATGCAACATCTGTAAAGCTGTCTTGTATTATAATGGTTCTCCTTCATGTATCGCAAACCATTTAAAAAAAGTTCATGGTAAAAAAAACTCTGTGGATCTTAATACATGATATTCAATTGTTATGTAATATTTTAACATAATCAGAATTTTTTGAAGATCAAAATAGATTATTTTTTAATTAAAATTTTGTCAAGAAATAATATATTTTAGTGTTGAAGGTGATTTAAGTATCAATAAAGATGATGAGTATGGAATGGGAAATTCCGCAGAACAGTCATCTCAATCTAATTTCACTCCTAGAAAACGCAGAAGAAGATGTAAGGGAGATAGTTATTGTAGTTCAAAAAGGCAGGAATTTATTTGCCAAAGTCTCATACGCATGATTGGAACTACATTATTGCCTCTTTCATTTGTATCCTCTCGAGGTTTACTCGACTTCATGCATGTATTAGAACCTGGATTCAAGGTGCCATGTGCGACTACCGTCCGTACTCGCTTACAGTTACTTCGCGATGAAATGAAACAAGAAATTATGAAAAACTTTGAAAAAGTTGACTATGTATCTTTAAGTATTCATGAATGGACATCAAGGGTTCAACATACATACATTTCTGTTGAAGCACAGTATTTCCATAAACAAGGTAGAATGCAACGTGTGACTTTATGCAATGAATTGCTTGACGGCCGTGCTACAGCAGTGAACATAGCTGAAACAGTCCAATCTGTGATCAGAGAATGGAACTTAAGGGATAAAGTAATAGCTGTAGTACACGATAGTGCAAGTGCTATGATTTCAGCTGGATCTTATGAACACAATCCCTTATAGCATCCGATGCAATGCTCACTTTTTGCAACTTTGTGTAAAAGATGCTCTGAAAGCTGTTCCGGCATATAATCATTTATGCACAAAAGGTCGTTCCATTACAACCCATTTTCATAAATCTAATGTAGCTAGTAAAATTTTATGTCAAAGGCAGACACAGTTGCAACAAAATTCAGAACGATTAGTACAAAGTTGTGAGACAAGGTGGAATTCAAAATTGGAAATGTGTGAAAGTTTTCTACGAAATCGACAAGCGATTTCCTTTGTGCTGACTGATTCTAAAATAACAACAAAGGCTTTAGCTCAAAAATTAGAAATTACGTCAGAAGAATGGTCTCAAATGAAAGAAATGGTAACAATTTTAAAACCATTTCAAGTAGCCACCACAATATTTTGCAGCGAAGAGATACCAACATTGTCTAGCGTAAGGCCCATTATTAATAGTATTATAACGAAGCATATGCTTATTTTGCCAAGTGATAGTCAAAACGTAAGACAATTCAAAATCACAGCCTGTTCGTCACTGAAATCAAGGTTTGAACTTGAAGTCGATTTTGTTAATGATGTTGATGAAGGACCGAAACCCATTTCAGCTGCGCAAATTTCTAGTTTTCTAGATCCTACGTATAAATCTTTAGATGTTGAAATAATGAGGCGGGATATTATCGAGCACGTCAAAAGTTTAATTCACGATGATGAACCTATGGATGTTGATTCTAACGAAATGACCAAAGAAACGGCATTAGATTTTTTATTCTAGTCAGATTCTATTAACAATGCACAATCTCAGTTTGATTTATATGTATCTGAATCACAAATTTGACACAATTTGAATTCATTGCTATGGTGGAGAACTCATTGTGATAAGTTTCCTTCTCGCGAATATGTGAGATAGTCTATTGTGTCTTTCACGTCTTCTATTAGATCCTCTGTAATTGTGGATATCTATGGTCGGAAGTGTTTCACCGCCCATACTATCGCTAGTAATTCTTTCTCGGTAGTATTATAATTTTGCTCGGCTTTAGATAGTACTCTGCTCGCATACGCCACGGGTTGATCTTGACCTATCTTTCCCTGTGACTAGGCTATTGCCTGGAGCTAAAAAATGACGCCTATTCGGAACTAA
>NW_020213747.1:53996-62448 GCF_003070985.1 Temnothorax curvispinosus | reverse complement strand
CTGTTGAGGATAAATTGCTCATCTACAATGCCTCGTCCGTATTTAATAAGACAGGACTCTATAACTTGGCCAAAGTTCTCCACGCTCTGCAATTATACATATATATTTTTATACAAATTTATATTTAACTGGAAAAATTCCAGCTTACGTTCAAATTATTATTTTCACCTTCGAGCAAAGCGCGGCACTTTCCGTCAATTTCGGATGTACCAAATTTCCAAAGGTAGGCGGCGATTTCAAGCCGATTGCTCTGGTAGCTCGCTTAGCGGCTTCCTCAACAATCAATCCTAAATTCGCGGTAGGATTCTGGAACGCCTTCTGTAGCTCCTTCAAGTGACTTCCGGCGTATTGGATACCGGTGAGAGACACAAACAAACGCAAAATGTCGTTTGTCCCCTCAAAGATTGGGAATATACGCAAATCGCGCATCACACGTTCTAGACCGGTTTCCGTCATGAAACCCATTCCTCCTAAGGTTTGAATAGCTTCATTGCACACCCACCACGCGGACTCGGACCCGAAACACTGAAAAAGAATTCGTAGCGTATAATGTACCAATAATAAATTCACGGTCTATTGAAACTAGAACCATTACGTTCACATTTCCATACAATAGCTTTTGTAATGTAAAATAAAAGTCAGTTGCATGAGAAGAGAATTGACTGGATACTAAAAAGAACTTAACCAGTTTATTATTAGAACTTAACTAGTTAGTTTTAATTAATTTCACGAATTTTATCTTGCTGTCGAATAAAAATACGAGATCTCTCGTAGAATACAGAATCCTTGCAACTCAGAAACATTAATATGCAGGTTACTCGATACATTTTCTTCATTAATATTTTTAGCATAAATATGAAATCTACATCTATTTATTAAAAGTGCATTAAAATTTTATATAAATCAAATTAATCGAGCGATAAAAGAATTACTTTCGAAATAGCCGCTTCCAGATGATAGTCTTGGCTTCCGCTGTCCATGTTACCAGAGATCATGTATGCGAGGGACTCGGTGACATAATGCAGCATAGACATGCGTCCCAATTTTTCTTGTATTGTGCCGTAATTGTCCAACGTGCGACCAAACTGCACGCGTTGCGTCGCATGATTCACAGCCTTGGTGATGCAGTAACGCATGGTGCCGGAAAGAGCCGCAGACATGCCGAATCTACCATTGTTCAGAATGTTCATTGCGACCTAAGATCGAATAAAGCGAATGTATAGTCGAGCAGCGTTCAAACTCGTGTAAATAATTCGCAAAGTTTCACGCGAGCTGCAGACAAGAATTTTATTAAATATAATACATAATATATTGTAACGTGAATTATGTATTAGACGTAAGTAGACTGTATTAAAGACATTTTCGACTTATATTAACAATACATTACGGTATTCATAAGGCGCAAAGATGAGAAGCAAGTTTACGTAAAATTGTACCTTAAAACCTTCACCCTCCTTGCCGAGAAGATTCTCCGCCGGGATCTTAACATCCTCGAAGAAGATCGCCGCCGTGTTGCTGCACTTGATGCCCATCTTCTTTTCGGGCGGTCCACTGGTGACACCACCGAATTCCCTCTCAACGATGAAAGCAGTCACCTTGTCCTTCGTCTCGCCCGTCTTCGGATCCTTGATAGGCATTTGAGCGAACACGGTCATGACGTCGGCAATGCCGCCGTTGGATATCCAGATCTTGCTGCCATTGAGAACGTAGTGCGACCCATCGTCGGATTTAATAGCGCGCGAGCGTATCGAGCCGGCGTCGGAACCGGAACTCGGTTCCGTCAGGCAGAAAGCGGCGTATTTGCCACTGGTAACTTGGGGCAGGTACTTGGCCTTCTGTTCCGGCGTGCCGTACAGAAGTATACCCTGTGGGCATACATTTTACCAATAACGCTCAGTAATGATATCAATATTAATTAGGAAAATTGACAAAATTGTATCAGAAAGCAAATTACAGCCGTGAACAGTTTTTACCTTGAACCCTATGCTCTGATGCGCGCCCAGAGTGATAGCGAGGCCCAAATCGTGATAGCCACAAATCTCGACGATTCGAGCGTACTGAGTATTCGTCAATCCCAACCCGCCAAATTCGGTGGGCACTTGCAAACCGAATCCTCCCAAATCCCAGAGAGCGGCTGCTATTTTCTCATCCACGTACGCGTTCTGATCGTTCTTAGCCGCATCGTTTACCTCCTGCAAGGCAGAAAGAGAAAACGTTTGACAAAATTAGCTGGCCCTCGCACCTCGATTATTGTGCTCCTTAAGAGAACGCTTACCTCGTAGAACTTTTCTACGGGATCAACGAGCATTTTTAACGTGTCAGTTTGCTCCTGGGTCATAGGCTCCGGGAAGGGACACACTTGGCTCAGCTGCAACTGGCCACGGAAGATATTCATGGTGAAAGATTGAGATTCCTTGGCGGCGACATTTTCTCGGTTCGGCGTTTCCTCCTTGACTTTCACTGCCGCTTGAGTAGCCAGACATCTGTCAAACGTTTATTATCATCAAATAATGTCCATAATTAACAAATCAATTATTTGACAGCTAACAGTGGTTTCAAGGGACAGTTAAATTACATAAATTATTGGAGTATCTTGTCTATCGAGTCATCTCATAAAAAATAATAAATAAATACAATCTTATCTGCGTCATTTTCCAATTGTAAAATCTCTTCCTCTTTTGTAAAATAATATTTATTCTTTGATTTCATACATATGTCAATTTTCCTACTTTTTGTTTATCTGAAATTTAGTATTCCTCTCATTATGTAAAGGAATATTCCTTAGAATGTACAATACGCTTGATCTCTTCCAATTTTAGATGTTTAGAACCTATGAACTTGAGACCCGACGTCAATAACACATGAGTAAACAATATACATAACACTTCCGGGTTCCCAGCGTCATAGTTTACGTGACGTATGCATATACTTGACAAGACTCTCCGTGCCCACGGGGCACAGTCCAAAGTCCACGTATGTCAGACGCACACGCTTGTAACTAAAAATATCGGACACGGAATTGCAGATCGAGATATAGACAAGATTGATTTAACGCAGATCAATTGCGACAAGCTAAATACGACGCATTAACACACGAATTTCGTAAATTGCGACTCGATTTATCAACAATCGGATTATTTGTTCCACGATGTTGCGCGTATAACAAAATTGCGCTCCAACCATACGCGATCCGAATTTCGAGAATTTGGAAGGCAATTATATTCAAGGTTGAATCTGATTTTCCACTAATTCGAAATTCGCTCCAATTTGCAGAAGGTCGTGCACTCGGAGCAAATGAAGAAGACGATGATCGACACTTTACCTGGACGTGACGCGGGATCCTAAGGGCGTCTCGACGGCCTTATTGAGATTTCTGGAAGACGACGAGAGGATTTTTGCGACACGAAGCATCGTGGAAGCGTTCGTACTTATTATCGAACGAAAATCCGCACTGATTGAAATTAAAATGGAAAGATAATCACGGCTGACACGGTTACTCTCTGCGAAATAATGGCCCAACAATCGTGGACAGTAGTGAGTAGTGACGACTGACGCCGCCGTCTGTCGTCGTGGAACTGAATCCAAAAGTCTATTCGACAAACGACAACAGTGCAGCAAGAAAACATTGCTTTTAATTCACATTTGACGCACTATGACGCGGAAGATGAACTAGGCTTAAGAATTTGTAATTTATATGTATGGATTGTATTTAATTTGTAATAAAATTTAAATAAATAATACTAGAAACATGAAACAATGAATTTTTATAATTTATTATTACCTTTCCCTACAATCCTACATCCTTGCGTTCTTATTAGCGAAAAATACAACAAAAGTTATAATTATCTAAAATTCCAAGAATTTTCTGTATTTCCAAGATTTGTCAATTTTTTTAAATTTTATCAATATAGAATTTGCCAACTTTTAAGAGTTCATCAACATAATTTTGTAAATTATAAAAATTTTGCCAATTTTTAAGAATTTTATCAACAAAGAATTTTTTAATTCTTGAGTTTATCAACATAAAGAATCTTTCAATTCTAAAATTTATTAACATTTTAATTCTTGAATTTATCAACATTTCAATTCTGGAATTTATCAACATTTCAATTTTTGAGTTATCAACATAAAGAATTTTCAATTTCTAATTTATCAACATAAAAAATTTCTTGATTTATCAACATAAAGAATTTTCAATTTTTGATTTAGCAACATAAAAAATTTCTTGATTTATCAACATAAAGAATTTTCAATTTTGATTTATCAACATAAAAAATTTTCAATTTTGATTTATTAACATAAAAAATTCGATATAGTATCAGAAAACTTAATTGGTGAAGAAGTGGCATTATCTAGAAAATTACTAGTTTGTATAACTTTCAAAAGTGTTTAGAAAATTAATTGAAATTGGAAGATTTTTTGGAAAAAAGAGGAAGAAGAAAAGGGTGGAATAAGTAATACTTCATAACTTTTATAACAATTCTAATTTTATTTTTTGTATTTTATATTCACTAAAAGTAACATATTGTAATTAAAGTTAAGCATATATAATTATGGTCGAGATAAATTAACTGTTACAAGTTGTTACAAGGTTTCCTAGAATTTTCGTAGTTGTGGAGTATCATGTAAGAAGGCAGGTGTAGCAAGTCCAAGGTATTTTCGTTGACCAATCAGAAACTGGTCTAAGTGGGATCATGGAGTATACCACTCTTGAGTCTGTCGAGAGTGTCGAGCATATTTATGGACGAACATTTGGGCTGGATTCGGGGAGCGCGCTATTAGCGCTATTTGCTTATTCTATCCTTGTTTTACACCTGATGAGCGATAAAGACAGAATGATGCAATAGCGCTAATAGCGCGCTCTTCGAATGCAGCCTTGGGCGCGTTCAGCAGAACAAACCGCTCAGTAGCAATCGAACGTGATTGGCTCTTACTTTTAGACCCAACAAATCAACGTAGCGTGTTGATAAGACGACACTCAACAGTTGTGTCTGCTGAACGCGGCCATATTGATCAGCTGTGGTCGCTGTGGTGATCCGAGACGTCAGCAGACGTCAGAATCAAAGATGGTCAGACCCAGAGATATCAGATGATATGGAGTTGGCGATTGAAAACACAAGTGATGATGAGATCCTGATGTAAGGAGTGCCAAGTGATCTCAGGCAATGTTGAGACGATTATCCTCCGTACCTCCGAACGACGCAAGTGTCCCAAAGCTATGGGTTGAATGCCGAAAAGTAAATATACATAAATATATGGAGATACGTGGACACGTGTGATAAGATTAGGTTATATAATGTAATCGCAATTTATGTACACTGTGTTTCGCACTAGACGCGAAACGCTTTCTTTCGATCATTAATCGGACTAAGAAACGAAAATAGCTACTTAAATGTAAATTTATGTATTTACATTAAAATTACATAAATATACACTATTGTAATAATACATAAATAAATTATACAAAATAAATTAAAATAATCGACAAAATTACATACATGATGTAATTTATATACAATATATCCTTATTGTATGATATAAACTTAACCAGGATGAATATTAATTTATTTTATTTGATACAATAAAGTTATAAATACATAAATAAGCATAAACATGAAAAGTGGAAACCAGTGTTTAAACCAGTGTTGTTTAAACATGGATGTTCACCGTATTGTTTTTATTCTTTCAGATAGAGAACGCCTAACTCAATATGCAACATCCACAAGTATCATTGGACGGAGATAAAGTACATTTAGAACTAGAACAATTGAATATTTTTCTTCTCGGATCTATCTATTGCTCCTAGAAATTATACTAATATGAGTAACATTACGTCAGAAAAGGTTCCATTGCAATCAGTCTTAAAACTCAACGATAATGATGTTAAGGAATTCATCTGCGGCTGGGGCGCTGCGGTCATCAATGTCACCGTCACTTTTCCAATTAATAAAATTATATTCAGACAGGTATATTCACGCAGTATAAATAAAATTAATGAATATCGCCTCGATACTCAAATTCAGTTGAAACATTATCTGGGTTGCGTTCCACAGATTTTGGAAGGAGTACCTGTGGGTGCTGCGGTCGGGCAAATGTCGCGGGAGGGAGTACGCTTGCTGTATCGTGGAATTTTGCCGCCACTCTGCCAGAAGACTCTGTCTCTCAGTCTGATGTTCAGCATGTACGAAGGCTGCAAGCATAGGCTCTGTCTGTTAACCGAGAACGTCGTGCTGGCCAAAATCCTGGCGGCGAATATAGCCGGGACGATGGAAGCTCTCCTCATGCCGCTCGAGAGAGTGCAGACGCTGCTGCAGGATTGGCGGTATCACGACAAATTCAAGAACACGCCCCACGCGTTCAGGTATCTGCTGACAAATCACGGAGTGACCGAGTGCTATCGCGGTATGGTTCCTATCATATACAGAAACGGCTTGTCCAATCTGATGTTCTTCACGCTGCGGGATCAATCGAAGTTGTTGCTGGGCGAACAGGAGTCGTTGTTCACGAACTTTGTCAGCGGCGCCCTGATCGGTGGCTTCACCAGCACGGTATTCTATCCGATGAACGTAATCAAGATACACATGCAGACCAAGATAGGCGGCGACTTTGAGAAATTCCTCGCTGTGACTCGCGAAGTGTACGTCGCCAGGAATCGAAGCTTGACTTCCTTTTACCAGGGCGTGCACTTGAACTACATGAGGTCCTTCATCAGTTGGGGTGTGATTAGCGCGTCGTATGATTTCTTGAAGAATATTATTTTCTAGATCGTTTAACAGGGCGAGAAATGTATCTTTATTTTGATTTATTTATGGATCATATACATTTCACGCCCTGCTGTACACGTTAGGTGTTTAAGGCGACAATAGGGAATTGTACTTTTTTTTTTAAAGATATATGAATGTTGCGGTCGCACATTCTTCCTGCTATGTAGGAATGCACACGGGAAGAAAAGTCTATTATATTATATATATGAAACTCTTTGTGTAATGTTTTAATAAGTATTTTGAGATAATATCAACTGACTGATACAAAAAAGGAACAACTTGTTTTTGTTTTAAATGAACAAGAGTAATCAAGAATAAGTTTCAAAGAATACAATCGTTTATTCTTTGTTCATGAAGAAATTGTATAATTTATAGATATAAATAAGTGTAATTAATATTTTTATGAAAATTCTTGATATCCTGATAGTCTGCCTTTATGAATCTAAACTTTTACGCGTGTAAACATATAAACGCTTCGACAATATATAATTAATGAGTCAGAGAAAAGTATTAAACGAATAAATTTAATACTTGTGATAGACAATTTGTTTTTAGTCGTGCTATCATGGTTTTAGTTATCTATTATTCCATAAATTGTATATAATCAAATTGTGCTGAAATATACCCTTTTAAAGTTTTTTAAGTTATAAAATGTTTAAAAGCATGTTTTGGGATTTGGCAGCGCGATTTATAACAATATATGTGATATAATATCGTGTCACAAAATATTTGAGTCATTAAAAGACTTGAAAAAATATTTAATATTACTATAATATAGACTATTTATACATATGTGATATTACATAATGTAAAAATATGTCGGGGATTTCTCTCCTATAAAATAATACGAAGAAGAGAAGTAGGGAAAAATATATATGTACATATATAGTTCATTATTTAAATACAATACTATTTTTTTACACGGCATTAGTTTTGTATCATATGTATAGCGACGATGTTTTTATTTCGAAATACGTGTGGAAATTTGAGATGTACGATTCAATCGACGAGACGTCGTACGATACGTGTTATTAATTGTGTCATTTAGGGTGCGATCCACTTGGCGCTCCAGACTGCTCCAGACGCTCTTGGAAACATTTCATCCTTGTTGTTTATCAAATGTTAAACAAGGACAAAATGATGCTCTGAAGCGTTTGAAGCGTCTAATAGATCGCATGCTTAATAAATCTATTTACACGAACTAGTAGAAGATACGTCGAGTGACATTTATCTGTTGGATGTTCACGCTGTGTACAAAACGTATATGTGCAAATTAATGCTGAAGACAATATGATTTTGGTATCGGTTACGTTTTTATTGTATTGTATGTACAAGATGTCCTGTAAGTCCAGTGAGGGGCGTTATCGATTGGACACATTTTGGGAGAATCTTTTTGACTGAATAAAACTGTGCATTGAAAATAATGGTGGACACTTGAGCAGATTGTGCCAAGCAAAGGATCTTTTGTTTTGCCCTCTTTAATTTTTATCCTTATGACACGCTGGACTTGTGAGACACTGCGGTTCATCGATATCCATGTATCTTTAAAATTCCCGCCATACGACATGCTGCTGGGGTTTTAATCAGGGCCAGCTCGATAAGGAGGCCCTTCGGAAAGCATTTACAATTAGAATTAGAGGGCCAATTTTATATTCAAGATTTACGTTAAAAATCAGTGCAATCTTGAG
>NW_020213747.1:44223-53986 GCF_003070985.1 Temnothorax curvispinosus | reverse complement strand
AACATAACTCCGATTATAAATTAATCGGCGATTGATTCAACTGGCAGAACGGCTCGAAGCAAAATTTCTAATTATAAATCGTTGCCCCCGATCTAATAATCCATTCTTTCCACGTGCCAAAGATTAAACGAACGTTATAACAGTTCTATCCACGTTAACGCGATAATAAAGGATAACTCGACGAATTAGTCGAAAGTTAGTCAAATTTTCATCGCCCTTACGAATCCAATTTCTGTCTAAAACCGGGAGGGAGCGGAGAGGAACGCCGTTTCCCCAAGGCGCGTCGAAACGGAACATCGTGTTACAGTGCGGGACACGTGATGGGACGTGTTCGTAATTAAAAATCGAGTTATCTCGCGAAATTTAATTGTCCCGAAATATCCTTCCTGGGAGCGGGGGGTGGGGGGAAAGTCGGATTGGCCGGCGGGCGAACGTAAAAACCCCCCTCGCGTGATCCGCGCCTGGAGCGAGCGCCGCTTATGCGCGGTGCCCCGCGTAAATCGATGCGCGCCGCGGCTTTTCTTCAGCAATCAGCTTCAGCAGGCAGCACTTCAGCCAGCAGTTCGGCCAGCCAGCCAGTCCGCGCGATACGTGTGTGCGCCGGTCAGCTTTGCTGATCCGTACGTGCATCTTGCCCTGGCCTCGCGTCCGCTGTGCGCTCTCCCCGGAGACGTCTCGTCCCGTCGCGTCTTCCAGGAGCTAGGTCGCGCACTCGCTTCGCTCTCGCGTCGACCAGCCGGACGCGCGTCATCGCTCAGGTAGGCCCGCGATACGTCGGAAGGGCAGAGGCCGACGGTCCCCCGCACTGGGGGATCAGGTGGCTCCGTTTGCGTCGTCGTCGGGGCAACGAGTCTTATTAGTTCGGGGATTGAGACCGGCGGCGTTTCAGCTCGGACACGCGAGAAACGATAGATCATCCCGATCAAGCACCGGCACCAGGGTTTCTCTATTTTTTTCTATTTTCGAAAAAGGACGGTAGGAGAGCGCGAAAAGTGTGGCTTATTAAAAACCGGGAACGTTTCTCGCGCGTCCGCAGCGAGGAGTTTGAATTCCCAGATCGCGGTTCGGAGCAGCTCGACGCCGTGGGCCCGCGAGGGTCGCGGCGCCCGGACTCCCGGGGAGATCGCTCGAATCTCGGGAGAAGTCTCTCGGGGACTGAAAACGCGCCGGTATCAATCTCTCCGTCTAACTCAGCGCGGTTTTGTTTCTCGTGCAGGGAGAGAGAGAGTGTGCCATGAAGGCTCGTCGCCGTCGCCGTCGCGAGGAATGACTCGCCGCTAGGAAGTCGTAGGGGTAACGGTGTGCGGTGCCCGCCGATGTCGCCAGCGGTGGCTACCAGCCTCGTCGTCGCTGAGGCCAGCAACAGCAACGGCAGCAGCAGCAGCAGCAGGGATTCTCGGGGATACGCCAGGGTGCCGTCGCCTCACTGATCGCGCGCGAGAATAATGAGAATCAACGCGACGAAGATGAGCACTCCGATCGAGGAGAAGATTGACCAGAAGCTGAAGGTATACAGGCTTACCTCGAGGGTCGGAAGCGCCAGGATTGAGCCGCGATATCCTTCTCCAACCCTTTATCTCTCTCTCCCTCTCCCCCTTTCTCATACATTCTCTCTCTCTCTCTCATTCTCTGTCTCCGTCTTGTTGTCCGTCGATCTTCGGTGATCAATAATGCATCCACGCTCGTACTCGCACTTAGCCGCATGCTTGGGATGCAGCACGCGTGCATAATCCCGATCGGGGAAGCGTCTCGGGGAAGCGCCGCGCGCTATGCGGCGCAGATGTGCGCCGGATATATTCCTGGATATATATATGCCCTCCTCTCCCCGGCCCGTGTGTGTATTCGGCGTATCGAACACCTCCGGCGAAATGAATCGAAGCCGCCTTAACTCCGAATTAAACTCGGCAACTACTCCCGTAGGATCGGGTCAAGATCCTTCGATCGATAGCGCTCGCAGCAGGAGTGTCCGTCTAATCTCTATTATTTCGCCTCTTATTCCCTCGATGTTAAGATACAACTCGACGTTGTTGTTTTTTCAACATTAATTTCTACGTATTATCCAGGGAGTCCCTGGTATTATCTCTTTAGCGTAATATGATTATTAATCTTAATGACATCATTATTAATTTTTACTGCCTTATATATTCGTGTTACGTTTCAACTCGATAGAATCTGTGACACTAGTTGTAACACACAGGAGTGTTAATATCATTTTATCGCTCGCTTCTGATCTCACCCGTTTTGTGTGTTTTCAGTTATACGTTTACCCACGTTTTCACTCAACGTTAATGTACATCGCAGTCACGGACGGCGTTTACCGCTAGGTGCGAGATACGCGAACGGGGCCTGGGTGTTTTTTTACGTATGATAAAAGCGGATGAAAGGTCAAAAGAGCCGTGTATGCGAGCGTGGTGTAATTTAGTCGGGGATCGCGTTGCACGTAATTCGCGACGGTCTCATTACCCACGTCCTCTCTACGCTCTTACACGGGTAAATACTGATGAGGCAATACCATCGGAATTTCCCATAATTAGGAGGACGCATTTGAACCTGTCGATCGTTCGCGCAGCGATAATTTGAACGCCGAGAAGCCAGCTTATTAATTTGCGCGTTTTCTAAAACAAGGAGAAATAAATTAAATTTTAAAAACGAATTTTCTTTCATTTTATGAATAACTATAATTATCTCGCTCTATGTGCGCGTAAAATTCCCATTTGTCTCCCCGTAATTCGAGGGGCAAGTAAATGAATGGATTTTAACATTTCATCATGTTTTTAGACGTTAATCGGATTAAGAGAATGCGGCCACGCACACGGCCGAGAGTCACTTCGGACTTGGAATTTTGTGGACTGGTGGCCTTCGTCGTTCGACCGTATCTCGCACTCTCGTTCCCAGTTATACCGGATGAAATTCCCGGCGCTACAAGTGCACGAAATGTTTTCCGATCGCACGACATTAACGTCGTTAATCTCCCGTGAACGACCGACGTTTCGCCGATCGCCGGGAAATAGCGAGGAGGAGTTTCGCCGCGTCTCTACGGTCTCTTCCGTGGAATGAATTGTGGCTTCACTAATTTCCTTCTAAATTGTAGCAGCTACAGTATAGATGTAGATAGACTATTAGGATCAACGCTGATCGATATTGGTAGAGAATCGACCCGCGGGTTTTCATAAACGTTGGTTAAAGATAACTGGAGTTTAAGCGACTCCACGTTCCCCTTTCTAAATATGTATAACCGGCGAGAGCCGGGAGAATCGGTTAAATCTTTGCTATAACTTTAACGAACGCTCGTTAGACCAGAAAACGGCCCCTGCAGCAGTCGAAATTGGCTCTCCGGACGCTTTAATACCGCCGGATTCTACATGCCGGGTTTTATACGGTCTGGGATAAACGTCGAATATAGCGCTTAATTGATGTCTTCGCAGAAAACGGAGCCTTATCATTTCGCTTTGATAAACGCTCCCGCATACTCCAAATTGGCAGTTCGGTGTCTGCCGTCGTCCGACACAACTTCGCGGAAGAGATCGATATAGCCCTCCGTGATAGCCGCGGCACTAGTAATGTTTAATTACTTTTGCGATAATAACGAGCGATTTCATATATCGTACGTCTGGATTATAAATTGATACGTTCGGTGATACTGCGGTGATGTCGCGTTGCGTCGCGTCGCGGAGAGTTCGTTTTTATCTCCTCGCGGGCACGCCGCGATTTTGTCACTCGGCCGGTTTTACCCGAGAGCGACAATAGTTTGTCACGTCGCAACAAAGTTCTCATCCTGTAAACGAGTGTTTCACCGTGCGAAAAAAAAAAGAGAAGAATACGAACGGCACGCGAACGTCGATCATTTTCACGCTGCGCTTTTCGGCCATCGATTATTATTACGGAAAAACCTGCCGTAACGAGAGAAATGTAAAACCCGATAATCGTCGCAGCGATATGAATTTACGGGAAAATGATAGAAAGTATAGAGCGAAAAATGTGTAGTTTCCATCGCGAGATTGGAGTCGAACTTTCCTTTCGTCGTTAATTTTGTATAAAATGCAAAATTAACGCAATTACGAGCGACATGTACGTAATACAATTCGCGACGAGAGAATATTGCAATAAGACTGAAAAAGCATCGACGACGCTCTTATTCGACCGGTTATTTAAAACGTGCGTTCAAAATGTATAGGGTAGGATAAGTTTGTAAAGCTTTTTTAAAAGCGGATGCTTTAAAAATATGTACGTATACTCGTTTTATATTTAGAGGGTTTGTACTAGGAGTTTATAATAGAAAAATATGTTTCGCGGATTTCACGGAAATTTATCTCTATTTGGCGACACGTCACCGATTCGTATTTACACACCTCGCTTGCAGCGTTTCCGATGATAATTAATTATCGTCGGATTAATTGGAACGGACGAATTGTTAACGATAAATGACGAATGCGCTGCGAGGTAGTTTTAAAAATATAGTGTGTATAATTGGGGTAAAATGGGTCCGTCCCGTTTTGTCGATTTAACGACCCGAAAATCTCTCTCTCTCTCGTTTGTCGGGCAACGTTTTCCGATTGTCACTTAATATACATACGTGCCACGCCGAATCGACGAATTTAACGTCTTCTCGGGGACATTCGGGGCCAATCTGGTATAATTTTCTTTGACACAAGCGAAATCGATCCGCTCGCCGGCTCGCCGTAAACACAAAAGCGTAGATTTCAGTTTGCTCTTTTCGCTGATATATATACCTTCGAAATCAGTTTTTTATATGCATGGCATATTAAATTCCCGTGAAATGAATTTGCGTAAAATGAACCGCCCACCGATATAGCACGCTTTGTATACCCTTTTTCCTTCGCGCTCCAATTTTCATTCAAAATGCAACACGTCGATCTATGCATAATAATTATTATAAAAATACGTAAAAAAGAAATTGGCAATTTTCGCGGACAAAACTGTCCTCTCCAGCGACGTTCTCTCGCGGAGGGAATTCGATTCCAGGAGTTGGTCAAGGAGCTCGTTAATGAAGAATGGCTCGCTGAAATCCTGTCAATTTACGATACCTCCGCGAAAGCGCATAGTCCTTCCTTAATCATTTAGCTATTCTTTCCTGCCCATCACTTACAACTGTCATCGTCGGAGAAAAGAGTATGCGACGCGGAATTGGATCGCGGGCGAATAATTTAGACACTGCCTTCGTTTGCGTATCGAGAAAAGGAAAATCGATTAATTGAGCGAAGACATAAGCGGAGTCGTCGTTACGCGGAGGAAATCCTAGGTGGATGTTTGCAAATCGCGCGAGGACGGAGGCGCGGTTGGCTCTCGAGCCGCATGGCAAATTGACACAAATATGAATTAATTTTAACCGATCCGTTGCGGTCTCGCGGGTTAAGCTGCAGAGCGAGCGAGGGAGAGGATGAATCCGTGTCGGTTCCGCCGGGCAACGAACGGGAAATAACATAATAACGATAATGCCGTTTGGAGTAATTAGGGACGATCGTTGCCCGATGAATGTGGATATTTAATTAAGAATTTATATCGGAAATACTTTCCCATGCATAAATGCATGCTCGGCCGATACAATGACTTCGCATCAATCGCTTTAATCAATCAATATTTGCCGGTGCTCGTTAGTTATCGTTATCGGCGTAACGGCAGCGTCTTTCTTCCCTTTAATCTTCGAGCTACTTCCGCACCGAGTGGCATCTCTCGCTTCTCAGAACTCTAAAATAACTTTTGCAATCCCGCGGGGTCCTCGCTTTTTTTCCCCACTTCAATTTCCGGTTGCAAATGCAAGCCCGCTTTTTGTGCCGAGTTATAATGAGGAAAATGGTATCGCAGTTATTATGTTATTTTTACATATAAAAGTCATTACGACAATATATATATATAATACTTTTAAGAAACTGTGATAAGCTAAACCAATTAGTTTGCTAAAAATAATTGGTTACAATTTAATAAAGCTGTTCCACATCTTCAATCTCCGTTTAGATATAGGTGCATAGTTTTCCTCTGACATTTCGAGCGAATAAAATGGCAATTTTATATGAATATAGCTTCTGTAAATTTGATTTTATTATCGGTAGGTGCGGACGGGGATGGTGACGGTTAGCGATGGGAAAAGCAAACCCGTGCCGATGCGTTTGCACTTGTCTATGGAGGTGTTGAAGCTTCAGCGGGAGGATCTCGAGGTAGAGTGCCTTTTGATAATCGTATTATCATCTATTTCCCGAATGAATGATGCTCAATAGTCTCTCGCTGACACGGTGCTTTATATCGATTACGGTCGCTGTGAAACGTGTCAAAGACGAGAATACATTTTAGCAGGCAGCGAATCACAATAAACCACCCCTGGACGCTAAGGAGCGCATGGTGCAAATCACCAGGCAGAAGGTCGGTGGTTTGGGGCTGAGCATAAAGGGCGGAGCGGAACATAAGCTTCCAGTACTCATATCGAGGATCTATAAGGGTCAGGCCGCCGATCAGTGCGGCCAGCTTTTTGTAGGAGATGCAATTATTAAAGGTATCATTGACACAAATCATTTTCACGTCGATACGCAGGTTGTTATCAAACTTATTATCAATGCGGGATGCATTTTACATTCTCTATTAATTTTACATTTTAAATTTTACATTCTCATTTTACGTTATTTTACATATTGTTTATCTTCTATGTATCACCTAAAGTATCCTTTTTTAATTCAGATAAAATATTTAATTTAAAAAAGCGAGAAATTTTGCATCGTTGTCGTATGTTTAGCTTTTACTTTCTGTATTTAATTCTGCTTAAACTATTTTAATACAAAATATTCGATATCTTTTATTAATACTTGTTTCTTGTTATTTGCGCCGATTGCAGTTACGCGACAGTTGACAGTTTCGCGATAGTTGAGCGGCACCATGTACAGTTAATGAGTATCGATTTCAACTCGCGCTTCTGCCAATACCCGCTCCTATCGAGACAAACGTTGACTTCGTTTTTATTCCACATAATATTTCAAGCAATCATTTATCACATATGATTCATTGTTCATTACGTAATTTATATTCTGTGGTTCTTTAGTGAATGGCGAGTATATCACGGCGTGCAACCATGATGACGCTGTCAATATTTTGAGAAACGCCGGTGATATAGTGGTTCTAACTGTCAAGCATTATCGAGCGGCCAAGCCATTTCTACAGAAAAATGGTACCGGAATATTATACATTATCGCAAAAAAATAGACGGATGGCAATGAGAATGTATTACGGCCCATACATTGATATTCTTGTCAACAGAAAAGGAAGAAAAACTGGATAACGTTGCCAATGGTACGGCGGAAGACGGATGGATATCGCCTAACAGGCAAGCGGGTAGTCCCAGATGCAGCCACAGCCGTCAAAGTTCTAATGCATCTTCCAGTTCGATGCAGTATAAAAGATGGGTGGACGTAATTACAGGTAGCTATGCGTCCACTCGAGTATAAATATTTAAAATGTAATACCCCTCGCATTTTTATATCCCACATTTATCATCATGTGTATCCGTATGAAACTTTAAGCTTTACTTGCTTTATATAGCCGCGATATTTTAACACAAATATTTTAAAAAATTGTCGCATAATCAATTTTTGAGAAGCTACAACAGTTCAGATACGGGATATGGAAATAGGAGCACTATTTGTGGTAGCATAATAATTAACGTGGCACTTTTCAGTTCCATTAATGATGGCGTACGTGACGAGATACATATTCGGCACCGACAAACTGAGGAGGAACGCGTTTGAAGTGAGAGGACTTAACGGAGCACGTACAGGAGTGATACATTGCGACGATAGCGCTATTCTTAGCCAATGGTTAAAATATATAACTGATAACATTACAGGATTGACGCATTTGCAGGTGATACAAATAATATATAACTGTAATATTGTTATGTCTCTGTATATGATATTCCGAGTTGTTTCAATAATTAATTATTTGACGATGAGCTTGAATTCAATTCCAGATGAAATTGTACAATCGTAATTTCGGAGTCGGCGAGCGCATAGAATACATGGGCTGGGTGAACGAGGCAGTGAGCAATAGTAATCAACCGTGGCAGAGTTACAGGCCGAGATTTTTGGCTCTAAAAGGACCGGACCTATTGTTGTTTGAAACACCCCCTGTATGTATCAATTCGTACGCTTTATTCTACATATTTTGAGCTTTTAAAATAGTTGATTTACTCCAAGTATCGCGAGGATTATGCTAAATTGTTTTTATTGTGACTTCCAGTGCAATATAGGCGACTGGTCTCGCTGCGCGTTGACTTTCAAAGTGTACCAAACGATGTTCCGCGTGATGCGCGAATCGGAGAATGTGGACGAGCGACAGCATTGCTTCCTGGCGCAGAGTCCGGGAAAACCACCGCGTTACTTGAGCGTCGAGACCAGGCAAGAACTTCTGCGGGTCGAGGCGGCGTGGCACACCGCCATATGTTCGGCTGTTACGCATTTAAAGGTATACACGCGGTCGTGTACCTTCGCATACTTACACATTGACGCGTATGCATTTCTGCAGAGCAGTTTTCGGCGTCGTCAATCTCCTCTCACGCCTTTCCTTTCTCGTTGCAGAGTAAAACCTTTCCGGTAACTTTCAACAGTAGAAGCGCCGGTCTAACGTTAGAGTGGACTCAAGGATTTACGTTGTCGTATGAAGGAATCGGGGAGATCGCGTGGCGCTACAAATTTTCTCAATTGAGAGGGTCCAGCGACGATGGTAAAAGTAGGCTTAAATTGCACTTCCAAGAGCCGGACAGCATCGCTATCGAAACGAAGGTAAACACAAATTCTTTGGCGAAACTGAAAGGTTCATTGCAACACAGTGGTCCAAATCGTTCTCTCTCTCTCAAGAGAAGATCGAGTATAATTTCTTGATTAGGAGATTGGCTGTCTCAGATTCCTGAAAAATATATTAAAGATCAGTGTTGCATTCAATCCTTCAACTTTTGCTCTTTTTCATACGCATAGAGGGATGTGTGTATTTACGTTTTGCGTACGTTTCGACAGGAATTGGAGTGTTCCCAGTTGCAAAACTTGTTGTTCTGTATGCATGCGTTTCTTACCGCGAAGGTAGCCGCGGTAGACCCTACGTTTTTAACGTCGACCACTCCGTAAAGAGATGTAATATAGATGTAATAACGTTATTGCCGACGAATCACCAAGTGGATCACATTTGTGTTCTGTTATCGTTGTACGGATTAGAACCGAGTACGTGCGCTGAAAAATTACTGGGAGAACCAAGAGAAGGACGAACGAGGTGGAAGCGACAGAAACTAGTCAATATATCCAAAAGGTATTTTTATCGTTTACATATAAAAATCACCAAGCGGTACTATATACTCTACTCATCCTACCAAAAGCCAATTTCATTAGTATATATATGAATCTAACGGCTATTATCGTATTGTACGCATCTAGATAAGAATTCTCGCGAGTTTCTAAGAGCGGCAGTATGCTTTTATGAATGATTGCCCGACTAACGATGCGATTATGTTACCTGCTTTTGCTACATGCATTTATTCCCTTTTGAATTTTTTGAGGAACACGTAATCTCAAGTTACACATTCGTATTATATGTAATTATATAATTTACTTCTTATATTTACTTTTTACAGATACATTTTAATTGTATTTCAGTAATATTGTTTGATATTGTATGTCTCTCGGTTGCGCTTTTGTAATATCGTTTGTCTGAAATCTTAAGATGATAATCAGAATTTATATACACATATATAGGAATCAACATATGCGGGTTCATG
>NW_020213747.1:0-39223 GCF_003070985.1 Temnothorax curvispinosus | reverse complement strand
ATCCGCGACGCGCCACGAGTAGGGAGGGGGAGGCAGGCGGCCATCTCTCCCAGCAATTCTGATATTTTTTATTCCACGGTATGTCAGAAGGCGAGGCGTTGTCGCAGAAGAAGCAGCAACAGCAGCAGCCGTTTCATCCGCAGCAACAGCAGCAGCAGCAGCAACCGCCGATCGGAGCGGGTCCGATGGCGAATATGGCGTGGCAGTACCCGCCGAACAATATGCACAATATGTTCCCACCGTACCCAGGGTGAGTCGCGGCGTCGGAGTAACGATATGTCAACGGAGCAACAATGGAGTCGGCCATTTCGGTGGCGCGACGGCTTCTCGAAGTTGCTCGAAGTGTCTCATGGTCGGATTTACGTCCGCCAGACTCTCTCGCGGCTTCACTTTCGCGATCGCGATATACGATCTCGCTTTTATAATCTGGAGTTGGATTCGCCGAAGTTGCTCGTTCGACGAACGTAACGCGAGAGGCCTGATATGCGCGTCTATCCGTATATGTATGTATGTGCGGGATGATTCATGTGGAGATCGCGTCATACACAAAGTTCGAGCTTAGCTTGTCTCTGATCCTCTCTCTTTTTAGACGAGACTTTAATCGAGTAAGATTTGTCAGTGGGATACTCGTCCCTTCAAGAGTACGACGAATGTCATATTAACGAGGCAGATTCCGAGGGGACGCGCAGTTTCGCAATCTAAGATGAATTGTCTTGTACATACATGCGCGAGCGACGTTTGTCGCGACCTAATTCTTCGTATGAACGCGAGCCGAGATTTCGCTTTAATTGGTTTTAATGTTGCTGACATTGCTGTATCGCTGATACGATAATGATTACTTTTTGGTTATGTTTCACACTCTAATTGTCTAACTTATTGCATTTGTGTATAACAGTTCAGTAAGTTCTTGGAAAAAGAACACAGACGGGCTATTTGGACTTGCAGTAATTTTCTGTATTTGATAATATTTATAACAAAATTATTTGCCAATATTACAGAATTGTTATAAAATGAAGTTCGCAAATACTAATTTTTGCAATCTCTTCTTGCAGCCAAATGTACGGCCAAGGATACGGCCAAGGTGTGCCGCATCAAGGACAGATGTTTAACTATTATCACATGATGCCAGGATACGGTCAGACTTTTAATCCTCAACAGATGCAACAGCATCAACAGCATCAACAGCACCAACAGCAGCAGCAGCAGCAACAACAGCAGCAGCAACAGCAGCAGCAGCCGCAGCAACAACAGCAGCAGCAGGGAAATAATCAGACAAAGCAGCAGTTACATCAACAACCTCCTATACCTGGTACTCCAATGCCTCTGGATGACGAATCTGATCTTCCACCATTGCCGCCAGGTCCACCACCAGCAGTTCAACCTAATCAACAACATAACAATCATGTACAGCAACAGTCGATGGCTTATTCAGGATTGATGTACAATTCATTCCCCTATAACTGGAATGGAATGCATAATGAAACTTCTCGTAAGTATCGCTTATGTTTTTTGTTATAAACAGAGATGGGCGAAGAATTGCTGTTGCAACAAGAGGAAAATCGATGCACGTTGTTAAGTAATTTTATTATTAAAAGTTACATGTTTTATATTATATGTAATACACTAATTTTTTACAATTAGTAATAAAAATAACGATATGGATTTTTATAAGAGAATATAAATTGAAAAAATCTGGATATATAAAAACTAACGAAGAACGCGTCCAAGAAAATTCTTTCATTGTTGAGCGTTCCTTTTTTTGTTTTGAAAGTTTGTTTACATTAGTGTATGATTTAACTCGTCAATATTTACTGTTGCCGTGGGTATACTTCCCCCATCCCTATGTACAGTTTGAATGTGTAGCTCTAAAACAGTATTAATTCTTTACAGAATATAATGGTCAGAATACAATCCGTTTCAACTTACCTAACAAGAAAACGGGTCTCGGATACACGCCATCCGGCAATAGCGGCGCCGCGAAGAAAAAGCGTAAGCGGAACAAAAATTTAGCAGCTCAATTCAACAATAGCTTTCAGGGAAATGCTCCGACTACCGGGCCCTTCATGCCGAATGGACCTAACGCAAAGTCCGCGGAACTACCACCGCTACCTCCCGCGCAATCCGAAGTGGCGGCCCCTCCGCCGCCAAGCGAGGAGCCTCCTAATCCTGTCGTGCCGGTCACCACGGCTGTCAGCAACGCGGCTACCAGTACCGGTACTGTTCCCACCATTGCCCACAGCCCAGTCGGAGACTGGCCCGACAGTTTGAAGAATTATGTGAACCGATGCTACGAGAAGTGTAAGACGGCGGTCGATAAGGATCAGGTTGAGATTATATTGAAGGGCAAAATCACCCGCGCCGCGAACGACGGCTCGCTCTGGGTGAAGGACTGGGATAAGGAACCTCTGCCCAGCATCCACAGCGAACGTATGACCATGACGATCAAGCCTTCGAAGCCGGCGTTAAAGCTGGCGAATCCTCTGGCGAGCCCACTGGTCAATGCACAGGGAGGCCTGCGCAAGCCCGGCCTTTCCAGCTCACTCGGGGCTCGGCTTGGCGCGCGTCTCTCTGTGACACACAGCAGGCGGTCGAGGACGAGGTCGAGGTCGAGGTCTAGATCGAGGTCAAGATCCAGATCCAAATCGAGGTCGCGATCCCGTTCGCGGTCGCGGTCGCGCTCACGCTCGAGGTCGAGGTCGACGCGTTCGCGTACGCGTAGCCCGCCGTCGCGCAGGTACAACAGGCGCAGCACGTCCTCGTCGTCGAACATTAGCGATCGGGAGCACGATTACAAGGCGCCCAAAGTGAAAAAATCCGCGCGCAACAACAAGGCGAATCACGGCAACAAGAAGTCCAAGAAGAATAAGCAGGCTAAATCGCATTTCTATTCCGAGTTTGGTTTAGCTACAGGCAACGCGGACGAGCTGGGAACCAAGGAGAAGCTGCAGCAGCGCGCCGCCAGATTCAACGGCGGCATTTCCAGGACGGTCGTCAGCAGCGTCATTATCAGAGATGACCCGAACACGGATTTCGACTTTACCGGGCTCCACATCGTCGGCACGTGCAAGGATCTAGAGAAGCCTTACTTGCGTCTCACGTCGGTACGTGGACATTCAAAATTTAAACATTTAAAATATCTCTCATCTACAATTAAGAGAACATAAATTATCTTACTATAAAATTTTAGATGAAATTATTTTATCGCAGTCGTGATGTAACTCGTGTTTATACACTCTCTGACAAAATTATATAATATCGTTGCAGGCTCCTGCCCCTTCTGCAGTTCGACCGGTAAGTGTACTTCAAAATTCTTTGGCTCATGTCAAGAAACGTTGGCTGGCCGATCAGGACTACAGATATGCTTGCGACCAATTAAAATCCATCCGGCAAGATCTTACCGTGCAAGGTATCAGGGACGCGTTTACAGTTCATGTATACGAAACCCACGCCCGTGTAGCTTTAGAACGCGGTGATCACGAGGAATTCAATCAGTGTCAGACACAGCTGAAAATGCTATATCAGGATCTCGATGGTGAGAATCGATGCGAATTCATTGCGTATCGGATTCTCTATTATATCTTCACGAAAAATACTCAAGGTTGGTAACGGAGTTAACAACGCGGGAGAATCCAATATTTGTCTGAAATTACATCCATTAGAATATTTTGCGATGTTTTTGATTTCAGATTTAACGACAATTTTAGCGGCACTTTCGACAGAAGATAAAAACGACGAGTGCATACAGCATGCGTTGAAAATACGATCGGCTTGGTGGTTGGGTAACTTCCATGCTTTTTTCAAACTGTATAGGACGGCGCCGCGTATGTCCGCCTTCTTGATGGACTGGTTTGTCGCGAGAGAGCGAAAGAAGGCGTTGAAATTCATGATAAAGTCGTACGTATTAAATCTTACTGTTACTATTATGTAGATATGTGTTTAAATTTAATCTTTAATGTTGAAATTGTGCTTTCCATTGAAGGGTTGTATTTTTTTTGTTGGTAAAAGTAATTTGTATTGATTTTAACTAATAAGTTCAATTTTGCTTTCAAATTTTGTTCAATTTTGGATAATAATTGCCTATAAACTCACAACATATGCTATTCTTTTCTCATGAAAATAATGTAATAGTAAGTGTACAATCCCTCAATTTATTGTTTAGACAGAAATTTCGTTCTCAGGTGATTCGGAGAACAGCTTGTTTTTTTATTAGTAAATGCAAGCATACGTTTTATACGTTTTTGCTCGGTATTATTGCATTTGTTTTCTAAAAATAAATTCTTTTCTGAATTACGATTTATCATAATAATTAAAAAAGTATATCGAAATTCAATCGGTATACTTTTATCGAGTTGATTTCTCTAAATATCTAATCCAATTCCAGCGTCATGTTTTCAACAAATGATACCTTCATGAAGAAACATAGGATCATATGTACTATAATTGCAGATTTCTGTTACAGGACGTCGTAGCCGAAAATTAATTGCATATTTAATTGTTTATTTTTCTGTTTTATGTATATTCACTATCAATATCACCGTATGCGGCCATTATCTAACGTTTGCATTTCTTCTGCTGTTTAGCTACCGGCAAAATTTGGCGGTTCATTTCGTCGTAGCGGAATTGGCCTTTGAGTCTTTGGACAAGTTTAATGAATTTGTCAGCGAGTTCGGCTTGGTTTACGCTGATCTCGCTCGACAGCAAATCGACTGCAAGGCAAGCAGTGGTAGTCTAGGTGGTTGGTAGAAGGCAACGTTACTCTACTGTCCTACCTTTACCCCTTGTGGCGGCAGATATTTTTACATGCGAGAAAGAAGGGCCACACACACACATACACGCATATATATACACATACATATACACACGCGTACATGCATAAATCTCATGTGTGTCGTACTACGTGTATATGCATATGTTTCCGGCATATGTGCGCTTGTGTGACTCATATGCATATATACATATTCAGATAGATATTTCCATTCCGCTGGGGTTACGCATATTTCCGTAAATTTCCCTCGCTCTCGGAAGCCCCCGTGTGTGCTGGCTCTACCTCTCGCAAAACGATCTTCAGATCATCATCCCACGGCGGTGACGCACAGTTTTATCCACCGTCGGGTGCAAAATCGAAAGCTTGGGACTTCGACTACAGCTTCGACTGTGAATTTGTACATACACGCTCCCTCGTTCGGTTCCCCCGCGCGCAATTGTACATAATCGCAAGAGGACGTATATGCGGGAATCTCTGGAAATTATACAAAAATCCGGACGGATGGTCGTTTCCGTTCATTCGGCGCTACCTCACTAAACAAAAAATTAGATGAGAAAAAAGCTCGTTATATATCATCGAGGATCATATTCACAACGCAAACGGTACAATCTGTGGTCTTCGTGCAATAGAAAAAAAAGCTCATCTTTCGTTAGTTCTCAACTCGGGACGATTCGTCGACCAGACGACCGCTCTCTCCTTTTCAATCGTTCGTAGCGTGACGCGCATGAACGCTTCACTGCCACGGTGCTCGATCGATTTTCCAAGTGTTCCTTTAAGTATTACTACACGAAAAACAACCCGTAGCTGCCCCAGCCGAGCCGCAACGCAAGCTTCTCTCGCTTCGAGGGGAGGAGTTCTTCGAAGAGAACGCGGATAAAGGATTTCGTTTCACGAATTCGGAGACATGAGTCGCGTTTGAGAGGACACTGGCGGTGACTGTACGTTATGCCGCTTGTACTCGAGAGACTATCTTCTCGGTCAATGATGAACAGAGCGTTCCTGGTCGCGACAAAGGGTCATTTCCCGGACAAGCCCGGGAGAAAAGCCGGGGTAGATCAGGCGGAGGGAAGAAGGAAGAAGAAGTGGCAGGATCGTTTTTCTCCGGGAACATCGTTACTCGTGGATGAACCACATCCGAAGACGTCTGGGTTTGGGGACGAAGACAGAAGACCGAAGATCAAGGGGGAAAGGATCATCTTCACTGCATACCTTGCGCGACGAGTGGGCGCATCACCATCGGTTCTCTTCTCATCGTGTGCCGAGTGATCCTTGTAATTTAATTTTAATAAGTGTCTATGCGCCGCGCGCGACGCGACGATGCTCCTCTCGACGTTAGAGTCCCCCTTTCCCCCCTATTTCTCGTTGGATTCCCTAGGTGGTCGAGGTCCTCCCGTTTTCTCTCGCATTCGCGCACGTACGTTCGTTCACTTGCTCGCTCGCGCGCGCGCATGGAATGTGCATCAGCCGCATTACACGGATTCGGAGAGGGAAAATGATTTCATTGTACCATACTTGATCCGAATACGATGTTGTGCATAATAAATTATTTAATTTTCTGACGTTGTACCTCATTTTTTTGTCTCGCTTGTCGTACTATAAACCTAGCGCACTCTTTTTTTAGAGGAGACATAGATTGCGACTCGTTTTGCCTCGACTTCGCCTCGATGATGCTTCACTTAATAATAAATACCACGGTCGACGGGCTTCTCGGCGTCCTCAATTGCAAATCGCGACCGACATTTACGTTGTCGTTGCTAATTATGTATATGTATATCTATATATACCGATTCGCGCGATCGGTAGATAAAATAATTTAAATGTTAAATAATTTAACAATCCATGATACAACATAGAACATTTAAAGTATATAACAGTAAACGAGAAAACGTCACTTTCAACGCCGATCCTCTCACTGCTGGATAATATTTACGGCTCCTGGCTCGTCACTGTAGCTACATCGGTATCGGATTACATCAGAAGCGTAATACTCGTACGTGTTTTATACAATATGTTTACAATGAAAGAAGCCAGTTCTTTTTTCTTATCGCTACTTCTACTCGACAGAATAGGCTTGTGAAATTCGTTAAAGACTTTGGTTCGAAAATTAAAAGCTACTTAGTTCAATTGAGATCCATTTCCATTCAAAATTTAAAATATACATGTAGATTGAATTATTCATCATTACAGACTTTTCGGGATATTTTACCAATCTATTCCATCAAACAGGAGCGGCAATTTGTACGATTTTTTTTTCGCTTCTGATGTAATAGAAGCCTTGAAAATGGCTTTCGAATAATTTAAATTGGTTCGATCACGTTTCATGTAGTAACACGAGCTAAGCGTCTGCGTCTTCGACGTAGACCCCATGTCGGGATGCGGTTCCAAAAACCACGTCGGGACACACGTTCAGCTTCGATCAAAAATCTCTACAATGCTCTCGAGATGTATGCAACGTGCCATTAACCGGATTAACCCGTTAGCGTCCTTAAGCGAAAAGGGACATGGTCTCGCAAATAAGAAACCTGTCCTCTATAACTCACCGCTAGTATCCGGCGCTTCGCGGTTTTTTTTTTCAGATTCGATAAATTTCTGTTTTAAAAATAGATTCTCAGCCCCTCGAAAAAGGTCAGACGTTAACGGATTAATAATTTCTCGCGCACGTGAGAATCTCACACGAGTAGGAACAGATCGCGCGGAAGAGATCAACGTCAATATGAATTCGCGTGCGCGTCGGCATCGAGTCGCGAGCTACACAGTGCGTAAATAGCCTTACGGTAAATATAATTAACAGCGTCTCTCTAACGATTCCGTTTGTGTGTGATTTTGTGTGTATGTGTGTGTGTGTGTGTATGCGTGTCACATCTGATTGATAGCTGACGTAATACATTAATTCACTTATATATAAATATTAATCAAATAAAAAAAAGATTTAACTATGGTACGGCGAAATAACGTAGCCCTCGGAGGAAATGAAGTCGGGGATGATTCGGCAGCGTTGACTGCGATGACGGGTTTGGAGAGGAAAGAGGAGGGAGGATGCAGATGGTGTCCGTTTAAACGGAGAGGGACACGAAGCTGTTATACTGGGTGATGTTGCGTTTCAGAATGTCGGCGCACGGACCTAAGACCCGCTCGAACCGCGCCCGATCCAGTTTCACACACTTCAACGGACCCCTGGCCACCACGGTCGCCGCTCGGGGCCTGTCCAGCAGTAGCGCTATTTCCCCTGTATCAGAAAAAAAAGTTCCCGTCGTTGAACGAGCTCTTCCAATTCTCTTTCGCGCCAAATTAATTGCGCAACATAAAATTAAGTTTCATAGATAATTAATTGAGGAATTAAATTTAATGATTAGATTGTTTTAACGTCAATCATTAGCTATTAGTAAAAATTTATAAATTCTAACGCTTTTCTGAAATATTAGGTATTATCTTGCTAATAAGACAACTGTATAAGACATGCTAGCTTCTCTATTTTGTAATCAATGAAAATTATTACTCCGAGTTTGATATTACCGAAATAATCCGATGGCCCTAAACGGCCGACCTCCGCGGGTTCGTCCCCTTCCGAACGTTGCTGAAGGACCACCGCCGTACCCTCGACGATTATATAAAAATCTTCCCCCGGTTCGCCCTGTCGGACTATCGTTTCACCGTCGTCGAACGCTACCGGCTCCAGAGCGTCTGCCACTGTGAGTCTCTCCCATTTATCCAAGGATTCTGCAAAGTGCGTCGTAAATATCACAGTCCTTCCCATTTTATCTCCCTATCTATTCTAACAGTCTCATAAATCTTACAAGGATCACTTCAACTTTGTGTATAGAGTAACAAGACTCTGTTATTCTCAGAATTTTGATAAAAGATATTACGATTGATTTATACGAGCGAAAAGTGGAGCAGTAATGCTCCAGGGAATCAAGATTCCAAGCGAACTCACCCAATATTGAAACCCTGGATAAGAACTCCTCGTACATTTTCCTTTTCCTTATAGTGGAGCCCATGAGAATTCTGCGGTAGGAATCCCTGTCGATGCCCCAGAGCTTCACGTCGGTCTTCGCTCTGACCGTGGCGGCGCGCGGAGTTCCGTAGATTAGCGCGAGTTCGCCGAAACTCCCACCCTCGCCGATCGTCGTCGCCAGCTCGCCATTAACGAATATTTCGACTTCTCCTTGATCGATCACGTAGAAGTTGTCACCCTCGTCGCCTGGGGAAAATACATAGCGCTCGTTCAATCGGAGAATTGATAACAAACCATAGCAGGATAGGAGCGCAAGACAAGTGCGCTCGATGCACTCGATCAGCGATCACGCACCTTGACGAATGATCGCCTCGCCGGGCAGGAAGGTCACGGGGAACATCGCGTCGAATATGTCGGAGCGCTCGTTCTCGTCCAGGTGCGCGAACAGCACGTTCTTGGCGATGGCCTTGCTCAGGGCAGCCATGGTTTTGTAGTCCTTAGGTACGACCTTCTTCACGTAGCTGGTGGCATCCTCCTCGGAGACCGGCTCCGCTGAGATTCCGCCCCGCCGCCGCGGCACCTGCGGGCCCTGCTGTCCCGCGGGCATGTCCTCCGTGTCCTCGGGACTCGTGGCGATCTGTTGCTTGGCATCGTGAGCCTGTTCCTGTACACGAACGAAGATAAAGTGTTAGTCGACTATGACAGACGAGAGAGATTCTTAACTAAAATGTCAATGTAGATTACGGCTATTCTTCGAATGATAAGATCAAAAATTGTATTATTACATACATCGTGCACTGTCACTCAATTCCACGATAATACGACGTAGAAAACATTCTTACAAAATACAACAATTACATTTGACATATTATCGGTCTACCTATTCCCATTTTTTCTGGTGTAATTAATTGAATCGGTTTTTCAGTCCAGACGGATCAACGATGAAAAGGGAAACTCCTCGGTCATAATTAATACAGTCAATTAATACGGAAGGAAAAAACGACATAACATATTCTTACGAGAATCGGTTATCGATTGGCTTGATAAATAATATAGAAAGCTATCTTGGCAGTGCAGAATGCACAACAAATTAACACGTTCGCTACCTTTAAAAATTCTTCACGCTGAAATACAAGTGTTCTCCTTTTTAATTAATTTTTTGCGACTAATTATCGATGTCTGTCCCCGTCACGAAAAATAGAGCGATGCGTTAAGGTCATCATGTGTTGATGTGCATTCGGGTTTCGGACGAGCACACAAAAATTGCTTAAAAAAAATAGGGCGGAACGCAAATTAATAATTCATTAACCACGCGCGACCCTCGCGGCAGGGCTCTCCGTCTCGCCCGCGGCGTCTATCACGCATATAATTACCGTTAAATTATAAATTATGTAGGTCTTTAGATAAAACCTCGTATTACCGTCGCTTATGTACACGATGCACACCGTCGGGGTGAGAGAGAGAGGCAAGCGAATAATGCCATAGGTCAGTTGGCGTTTTCACGCACGAACGCGCCGTCTCTCTTCGTGGCGAGCACCTCCTCGTCGGCGTGGTGCATCGCGCTAACGAGTATATTCAAATCAGCGCAATTCGCAATTCTCCTCCTTTAATTGCCATGATAATATGCCGGCGCACGCTAACGTTACTCGCATACGAGGAGCCATCGCGATCGTGCGTCTATTTCGGGGTCTTACGAGCCGGGGAACGGGTTCCGAGCGCGACATTTATGCATCACACATACGGTGGCATATAATTAAATTTAAAAAAGGAAATATCTCTTCGTCAAATCGCAATTATGCGCAATTAAAGTTTCTCTGGCAAAAATTAAGATACAATGAAACATATCTGTTATAGCCAATTATTCGTGAGAAACGCGGAAGTGACGCCGGCGCTCTGAGAAAGAAAATGCAGGAAGATTTTAGAGATTCAGAGCGAGATCCTACTTCGACTTCTTGCAATTAATTTGTTCTGCAAGAGGATCTTCGTTAAAACGCTAATTCAGACGTTGGCGCTTTTAATGGGAAAGAAATTCAAGTTTCCAATTTCAAGATAAATTATTCAATGACACCACCGGTGTCATGAATGGCAATTAAGTATCGAAGGGGGCTCGATCGCGATTCACCAACGATCGTCCGACGTTAGCGCGGCTCCGCTAATGAGTCCATAAAACTTGATCCGATAAATCCACGTCGCTCGTCTCCGCAAAGACGCGTCTAGGCGTCCGACATGCGCCTCTGTTGTGCATTAAAAATAGAAGAGCGGAACTCTCCATTTATCGGAATTATCCAACAGATACGCCAGATGAAATCGTATCTTTCAGAAGCGCCGCCGTTCGTTTTTTATCTGTTTACGTTTAAGAGCTCGTTTTACGGACGATCCAAATCGGCGATATAAACGGGATCTTACAATTCAATGCGGCCGAATTGTCAATATATAAATTATGAATTAAGCGGAAACATTATATGTTACTTATACGTTACTTATAAATTTAGATTACGATTGCGCGTGATTTGTAATTAAATTGTCTTATTCCGTCTTCTTATCTTCGAGACCATCGCGTGGCTCATTATTACCGCAGACCGCATCTGCGCGCAGTAATATAATAAATACGCATTATGTCACTGCTATCACAAACAACATACGTAACTGAGGCTTCGAATCGCGGCACGCATTTATTAAATCTGTCAGTTTACTACGCATACCTGGCGCGCGCGCGCGCGCGCTCGCGCTCGTTTTCGGCCCGCAAAAATAGAACGCGTTCTAATTCCGTGGATACAATTCCGATTCCGCAATTCCGTTTTGTGCGTTACACCTCGGCTCGTAAAATTTGTGGCGTGAAATTTTTGTCCCGTTTGACGAATTATCGATTGTCTAAAAATGAGCTTCGGAACGAAGGAGAAATTATGCAGTTCGATAATCGGAGTGAGAGACGCATGCGAGCATGAATAACTGGGTAAACTATGTGTACAACTATGTATAACTATGTGCGCAACTTATATATATAACGCACCGGTATTAGATTCCGCTCAAAGTCATCGGAATCAACGAACAGACGTACGCTCTCTTATACAATCTCCAGTCAATGATGACATATACGTGTACGTGTACATAGTCATCGGCACTCCGCGGCTCCGTAAGCGCGCTACACGCATACATTCCCACATGCACAGCACACGTTCGCGCATCCTTGAGCACACTCCCGACACATGAGAATCTTACTCTCGTCATCTCGGCGCAAGTGTTTTTCAAGCTTACATCTTTTTCGCGGAGTGCGCGAGTGAAAATACTTCAAGGATGCCTAGAAAATATATCCTAAAAAAATAAAAAACGTACTCGGAATACCGAGAAAATAAATTAACAAATATATGTGAGAAAACAAATTCTTGGAAATTCAGTTTAAAATATGAAAAATGTAATTTGTACAGTTTGTATTAGTCATTCCGAGATAACTGGACCGTAAGAATCGTTAATCAGATACGCGACTGATTAACGAGCATTTCTCACATTGATCTTTCCTCTTAAAAGCGCCCTGTTTTTTTTCTCTCTCCTTCTATTTGAAGACGACGTAAAAAGACTGTAAATGTCATACTCTTAGAAAATTACTTTTCGTTGAAGAACCCTTCTCATGCGAACGCGAGCGGCATAGTAAAAGACTACATTGCCATTTACGAGAATCTGCCGCACCGTATGCGAGAAGATGTAAAAGAATACCTGTCGTAATATTTTTTCAAATAAAAAAAGAGTCTTCTTTGACATATTCACTGTTTACACCTATAACTTTTAATGTCACGTCTTTCTTTGACAATAATTGCACGGTCAATCATATAATTTTTTTCATACAGATATAAATTCAATAAATCACTTTTATTTGCTGAGTAATCACTCGATACTTTTTGTGAAATAATAACACATTGTCAGTCAAATCTACATAAAAAACGATAGATGAAAAACTAAAATACAGTTCACCGACAATTACATGATTGATTGACTTCTTAGAACTTGGAAATCTTCCGATTTTCACATGAGAAAATCTTCCTTTTCCGCTTCACTAAATTATGAATTCGTAGATAAAGATCGTTAACTTCTTCCGAGACGCAAAGAGCAAAAGGAAACGCGTAATATTGAAACGCAAAACTCCATCGACGATCAACATTGATCCATGGCTCGAGATCAATCATCACGCGCGCGTAAGTTGGACGATTATGGCCGGCATTCTTCCTCTCTCTCTTTCTTTCTCGTACCTTATTCATCATTCCTCTCGATCCTCCTCCTGTTTCTTCGCTCTCCTTCTCTCCGTCTGCCCCCGTGTTCTTCTGCTTTCCGCTGATGCGGTTTAACACTTATGAAACGGCCGCTTTTCGCGGCAGCGCGTGTCGTAGGTCGGCGATCTCGCGAGTTGTCGCGAACGCACGGGAGAAAGGAGATCGTCTCCGACCGCCGTCGCCACCGCCGTCGTCGTCGTCACACGCGCGATCTCTCCTCGTCGTAGTCGCCGTCGTCCGCCTCCTCCTCTTTCTCCTTCTTCTCTCGCCCGCTTCGCGATTTTATAAGGCCTCGGACGGAATCCAATTAGAGGTCGGAGGCGATCTAGCACGCGCGCGCGTCCCTACGTTTGTCGGCGCGACAGCGTCGGTACGCGTACTGCTGTTACTGCTGCTGCTGCTGGTGCACGTTTGCACGCTCGCTTGCCGCCGGACTCGGCGCCCGCCCGACGATTCCTGGACGGGATGGATGTGCCGCCGAGATGCTGTCTCGTGGTGGTCGGTAAGTAAGGTCTTCCGCTCGCGTTAACGCGCGAACGTAAGCGGCTACGGTGGATCGATCCGCGGCGGCGGCGACGGCGGTGGTGGCAGAGGCGGCGATGGTGGCGGAGGCGGCGAAGGCGGCGGCGATGATGACGGCATTTTTCAAGACCTCGGCTCGTAAAACTGCGGGAGAGCCGTAACACGCAGACTTGTGTGTGGGAAACATGTTTCAGTGACACCGTTACTTCCCGCACCACTTCGCCATCCCGCTACGTACAAGTTTTTATCAGCGGCCAGAGCTGGAGCTGAAGTTAAAGAGCCACAGATTAGAGACATTAGTTCTGTAATCGAGTTGAAATAAAGAGCGCGCGTTGATTTTGTTTATAACGATTATTTTTCTCATCTCTCCTTTCCATCTTCCCCCTTCTTCTATTTTCATATATCCTTAATATACGTTATTTCGTGTTACGTTACCGAGTGCTAAAATCAAAGTCGTTCTCACGCCTCTTACTTCCCGGCTTCACTTTCGTCGATACGTCAATTTGCATCTCTTGGTCCCTGAGATTTTTCACGCGATATTTCGCAAGCCCCCGACGGTATATCATCGTCAAACGGAGACACTTCTGAATATTTTATCGTCATAAATTCAGGCGCCGCGACGCCACCGCCGTTCCTGGCGATGACGTCGGAGGAAGATCGGCGCCGTGACGCACAGGAAGAGGACAATCCCGTCGGCGCGGCGGCTGGATTCCCTCGGTGGCGGCATTCCACATTTTTGTGGACTGCTTTTAACTGCGCTCTTTCTTTCTCTCTCTTTACTTCTCTCCACCTTGGCTGTAAGGTTGCGCCTCGTTATATTTCGAGCGTGCTCTATGTTTAGATCAGCTGCCCCTATATCGCGCTCTCTTTCTCTCTCCTTTTGCGCGCATCGCACATACACACACATACGCACACATAAACACATATATATGTACGCGTACACAATTGCAAGCCCTCTCATCCCTCCCCTCGGTGTCGTTCTCCTTCTTTTTCTTTCCGCTTTCTCTTATTACGCCCTTCCTGTGCGGCCGGAGTACTATAGAGGGTGCTTTACGACCACGCAAACCTGAGCAAAAAATTCGTGCGGTTATTTAAGGTAAAAACTCTTACAGAAGGGTGTGCACCGTTACCTCAATTAATTTTCTAAGCTATCTAAGGTCCAGTTCCACAAACGTCCGGTTAACACTTGTGAAACTGGGCCTAAGAGGTCTACCTCTGCCCCGCACCGGCTCTCGAGAACTCGCATTAGTGGTCGTGAAAAAATAAACTTTTGCAGAGCGACGGCAAATTCCGATTCTCCATCCAATCCTCCGTTTAATTGCTCCCGCTGGACTCCTCGCGGTTTAATCGCGAAGACACTTTACGGCGTTGGTTGTTTGCGCCCTTTATTCCAGTCTCCTTGTGTCCTCGCGTCGTAACTTTCGCTCCCGTGCTTCTCCTATGTGTTTGCGTATTTCAGCCCTCTATTTTCCCCCGATGAGTTTTCCCGCTTCCTCGCGATTATTATTTCCTCCCGCAGGCGTCGTATCTCTTACCGATCCCGAGGGATTTCTATTCCCGGGGGATTTCTATTCTTCCGAGAAATAGATTTCGTGCTCCTTTCTTCTCCAACGTATGCATGTGCAGTCTTCTCTCTCCCTCTCTCTTTTTCTCTCGTACGTATATACTCTAGCACTTTTTGCCGTGTATACGCCGGCACAAGCACGGAAGGCAAACATGCACGCGAGGCGATGATCCGCCGTCCCGCGCCGCGCGTCTTCGCCTTCCGCTCGACGGCACCGTCAGCGCGTTGTGTCGCTGCACCGTCACGTTGACTGACGCGCGCGACACGGAGACGTTCGATCGAAGACACCCTCGCGTGTTCCTAGATCACGTCGGGGCACTGTGGGAACGGAAACGATCATTCCCAGGCGGCTGTTCGAGAAAGACGGAGCAACCCCGTTTAGGCAAAATGTTAACAGTACGCTAGCAGTTTGTTGGCGGAATATTGCGGCAGATCGGTATCAGCTGCCTCCGCGTCCAACTTGTATTTTGCCTACCGATTTTTGACAGTGCACGATGGAACCTGCAGCGGATTGCCGGCAGAAATAGAACCCGTCGTTTTGCGACGATTTAAAGAGGATGTATCATTTAAATGGTTACGAAATGACAGATTCCGCTCGGTTTTTGCAATCAATTTGCCATCATTCATTCATCATGTAACAAATTTGATTGTATTTCTGCTGACATTTGAGTTTACTGAAAAAAAGAGATCTACGATGCTTGTAATTTTTTAAAAGCAAATTAATGAATCGTTTTCCTCGTTGTAAGAGATATACAGATATACACTCGTTTCCCTCGATTTATGCGGAGTATTTGTTCTACGCGGTTGAGAATTGCGTAAATGAAGTCAGTACAAAAAATTTGTAAGAGAAAATATGTTGTAAAAATATTTATTTCACATTTATTTCGCTCTACTTGCACGAAGTGAAGAAAAGTAAATTTGTTATCACTTGTGTAGATAAGCTCGCACACACAATTCAACCAAAAAAGATTAAAATACACCCAACTCTCTTTTTACACGTTTTTTTTGCGCGATTTTTTTCCAGCAACGCGATTTCTTCTTCCGCGGAACGTATCTAATGTGTAAAAAAACAGTTGGATGTAATATAATATGAATACAATCCAGTAAAAACTTTTCGACTCACTGATCGATATATAATAATTTCAATAAATACCAAAGAAAGATATATTTTCTGACTGCGTATAAAAGTATTGTGTAAATAAAGAGGGAGAGAGATTATTTACAGCGTAAATCGAAGAATGAGTGTAATCGAAAATGTCCCAAGGAACTCGAAACGAAACGAAAGAGAGAGAAAGAGAGAACGAACGCCCGCGAAAAATATATTTAAGATATCGACGAGATCACCGCGGAAGGGAATTAAACGTCACCTTGACGAAACTCCCTTTACTCATATCGATTCTCCTCGCAGCGGCGAAATACCTCGTCGCCGTATTTCGCTTCCCGCTTCGGTATAGCGGCCTTCGGCCTACGCGCGGCTTGGTAAACATACTACTATATCGCTGAGGGAAACGCGAAATGTCGCGGCCATGCTCGGTCAATCCAACGGGCCAAAAGAAAAATCCTTTGATTCCTCGTGCACTCGCCCCCGTGGCCGCTGCTCCTCGACGGGGACGATTCCGCGTGAGCTGTTCGCGCGGCATCTTCTTATTTTATGCCCGGTTTCTTCACCGTCGGATAACTTTATCCTTAGGATAAACTCACTCTTCATCTCTTTCTAACCTAACTCTTAGATTTCTCTTAGAACTCTTTAACCTAAGGATAAAGTTATCCAACAGTGAAGAAACCGGGCATTAGACGGCCGTCGATCTTGCGCTCGCTCCGCGCGAGCCTTCGATTTCCGCTTCCGAGCGACACGCGTCGCGTTCCCCGCTTGCTGCGTGGGTGGCCGCTTAACGTAATTACTCCCGTCGCTAGCGTTAAATGGGAAAGGTAACGGCGGCGAAAGGTCTCGGGAGGGAGGGCCCTGCGGGAAGGAACCGCGTCAAGGATCACGCCGGAGCGAGGATACGGCTCGCCGATAAATCAGCTACGCTGATCGACGTAATCTCGTTTACGAGAAGACGTCCGGCCTTTAGCAAATCCACTTATCTAATCGCAAGGATGAACCTGGAAGAATATACCTTGGGAAAAATAATCGCGTTAATTAAACGGAAATCTTTCTTCAGGGCGATACTCACTTTGCTCCTTCGCGATGAAGATGTTACGTATTTCGTACATATTCCGTCTTTCTCGTGCGAATTTCGTTTCATTATTAATTTAAGGCCATTTTCTTGCCTCCGAAGCTCCGTTTAGAAAAATATCTTGGAGGAGCGGAGAGTCCATTGCGATATATATAAACTTAAATTTATCATCCACGTCGGCACGCCGGGCACCTGCCGTGACGACCGTACGAGTTGAAGCCAACTGCTGCAGATGACAGCATCTGTCGCGCGCGTATCCCACGACGATGCTGTCGTTGATCATCAAACCATCTCGACGCATCATCAATCTCGTGAAATGACAAGCCAAATATTTCTCACGAAAACGTTTCTTCGCGCGTTGCAAAACGCTGTTAAAGAGGACCCTGGACCCTGAACGTTGTCGACGAGTCGCGATAATTATCTACGACTCGTCGAGATAATGCGACGCGTCTCCCCGACGGAGGAAAACGCTCCGATTACAATGTTTACCTAGCAAAGCGGTAAAGCTCCGATAACGACGCTTCCTCCGAGCGTAAATCAATCTCTTAATCGCAATTAATTCCTGCGTTCGCTGCGCAATCATCGGGCAATGAGCGAGAAACCAGAGAAACCTTGATACACAAACGCAGCAGCTTCTCGCACACGCTGCAGGGAACTGCGAGCGAGGAGGACTGCTTTCGAGAGTAACGTCCTTCGCACGATGAACCCGCAATATCGGTAAAGCTCACGAGAATCTGAGAAAAATTTAAAAAAATGTAGTTCGAGAAAGTGGGGAAGACACTTCGAGAACCAGGATCGTCCCTGATCACGTGTGTCACGTCTCGTCGTCGCACCCCGACACGAGTGAGGTTATGTCGCGGAAAACCTCGGCCCCTCGTCGAAGATAACCTCGCGACGTCGGTTTTCCCGAGGAAAGTCGTGAACGTGAAAATTCGCGGCGTATATCCGTCTCTCTCTCTCTTTCTCTCACTCTCTCTCTCTCTCTCTTCCTCTCCCGTGGTCAGGTTAATCGCGGCACGACAGCGAGGTTTTACGTACCCTTTCCAGCTTCTGGAAGTACTCCCGCAGGAAGGAGATCGGGTTCTCGGGCCGGCCCACGCACAGTTGCACTATACAGTCTTTCAGGACCTGTTGGATATTGTGTCTCTGCACGTATTCCTCGCACTCGCGTAAGCTCTGCTCCTCCTCGAGATTCGCCGCCATATTGATGATGCACGGCGCGCCGCTTTATCGGCGATACCTCGCGTCGTCCGCCCCGCGCACCCCGCCTGCTCCGCGCGCGGCGCGCGATCTCTCGCGCTCTCGTGATTTTCCCGCGGCGACCCGCCGAGGATATTCCCTGACCCTGGCTGTTCCTGACACGCTGAAAATACCCGATGAATATTGCGTTCCTTCGAACATCGAACATCGAGTTTTCGAAGGAAGAGGAAGCGAAGGGAAATTTTAGACGCGGAATTCGCGTGTAGTCTTTTGTCGTCGAAAATCGAATTATTTATTGGCACGCGAATCGATAATTTAATCAGTTGAAGTTGGCCGATTTTACGGATTCTCGCGATTCACGGAAAGTTATCAGAAAAAGATACAATTTATGTGAATATAATATAGATAAAGAGATATTTGAATTTCTATGGATATATTGTACAAAGTTGAGTAATGAAAAAGTTCATTATCTTAACTACTGATTGGAATTGAAATTGGATTGAAATTTAATCAATCGGAATGAAGAAAACTCTAACAACTTCAAGTTTAGTGAACTTTGCTCTAATTGGTTCAAATTTCAATCCAATCCCAATCCCAATCCGCAGTCTGATCACGGGATTAAATCTTATCTTCTCTTCAAACTTGTAAAATTGTTATTCTCATATTTTTATTTAAGGTGATCCTAGAGCTGCCTGTAATACCTACACTCGTTTTTAACAATATTTGCTTCGTATAAAAATTCTACAGCTTGATGTTACAAAATGAGGGTGCAGGTCCATTCAGTAGACATCAAGGAATATCATACCGTTTGTAGAATTAGGCTGAGACTTCAAACAAAAAAGTTAAAACGAAAAGTACGATTACGTAAACGTAATGTAGGTACGTTCATTCCTAATTCTACAAACGGTATGATATTCCTTGATGTCTACTAAATGGACCTGCACCCTCATTTTGTAACATCAAGTTGTAGAATTTTTATACGAAGCAAATATTGTTAAAAACGAGTGTAGGTATTACAGACAGCTTTAGCATCCCCTTAAGCATTTTATTCTGTGTCTTTCGTTGATGTTAAGCAAAAACATATTCGATCAGCCGTCAGCAGATACGAACTGCGTCTCCACATTCAGCTCACCTAGGGGCGGCACATAAAGAGATCTTTTTAAATCCCGTTTTACAAATCTCGAATAAATAAATAAATAAAAAGATCTCGGGGCGAGAAACTGCCGATTTTAAGTCGCGTTTCAGTCCGAAAGCCGCGCGGTTCCACCGTCGCGAATCAGGCAGCCGCGCATGCGCGTCGCGCGAGTCGATTCGATGGATCGCGGAGAGCGCCGCGTTGGCCGCGTCGACCAATCGAGACGGCCGTCTCGACGGTCTCGATCGGTCGGTCGGTCTCTCGCGCGCGCGAGCAACAACGACCATCTCGCGGTATATCGCACGCGTATCGCGATGGACGGCGGAGTGCTGCGTGCGGCGTATTGCTGCTGCCTGCGAACGGGCGAATCTCCGCGCTGAGAGGGAGAGAGAGGTGGCCGTGTGCCGTGTGTGCGCGCGTGGTGTGTGTGGTGTACGCGGAAGCGCAGCTTCGCGGATCCCGTCGGTCGCGCCTCCTCGCCCGACCTCGCGACACGGACTTTTGGACGGCGAAGCGGAGCGGAGCGAAGTCGGCCGCGATCGCTCCCGGCTCCGCGCGACGTTCGCTCGGTCGATCGGACGGATCAACGAATTTCTGAGGGGGGTCCGAGCCGCGAGTGCGGGACAATCTAACGGGGGGGAGGACTCGCGGAATCGAGGATCCCGTGTGCCCTCGCGTGCGCGCGCGCACACCTCTTCTCGGCGATGCGTCGAGTCCTCGCGGACACCTCGCGTCTTCCGTGCGTGCGATCTCGCTCGCCCGCCGGGACCTGAAGCTGGCTGTCAACGAACGCGGGCGGCCGGATATATACCCTCGGGAGCTCGCCGCTCGGTCGCGAGACCTCGGTAGGGTCTCGAGCGAGCGAGAGTGAGAGAGAGAGAAAGAGGGACTCCAAGGGCCGAGCCAATCTCGAGAGAGGAACAGCGGCGGGAGGAAAGAGGTACGTCGCCTCCTCGGAGTGCGACGGGATTATTAAGGATCTCGCGTGTCCGTTCACGTGTCCCCCTCGGATTCCCACCTTGATCCCCTTTATTCGCGCGCGCGCGACCTCCGACGCGTAGGACACGCGTATAGACGCGAGAGATCGTCCCGCGCGCATGTGTGCGCGTATTGTACGTACGTGTGTGTGTGTGTGGGTGTGTGTGCGTGCGCGAATGCTGCGTGAATCAGCCGTGCGACGACGATGACGGCCGATCGACGGCATTTCGACCGTGCCGCTTCCTCTCGCTCGCGTCGTCGCCCGGTTGTTCCTCGATCGATACGCGGCCTCGCGGTGTCGAGGCTCTTTCGAGAAAGAGCGCGCGAGGGGGAGGGAGGAGAGGCTCGCCGTTCCCGACGAAAATAGCGAACGAGTCCTCTCTCTCGTTCTCTCTCTCTCCGTCTCTCCCTTTCTCTCGCGCGACGGTGTCCTTTGGCCGCGTTTCGCCCGGCATTATTTCACGTTGTCAAGTCGCGGAACGGATGCGCGAAGGGGGGGGGAGGGAAACGTGCGGAGGGGGAGACGGGAGGCCACCACGTTCGATCGAGGACGTTTCGCGTCGCCGGTAACATCGTCGGCGGGGATCGCCGGAACGGACGGACTCCCGTGCCCGTCGTCCGCGACGGGATCGCGATCTCGGGCAAGCGCGCGTTCGCAGCATCGGTCACCGGGACTTTAGAGAAACTCGATCACGTATCCTAGGTATTTTTGATTGGCCTGTGTACGTCGGTAGCTTGGATTTCCTCTCAATTTTGAGGTTATCCAGTTTGCACCAAGTTTCAAGATGTACACTCGTATTGTACTTGATCTCGATGAAAAGTAGAAACGCAGGTGCCCCTCGAATAACACGACGAATTTGTATGACGGTTGAATTGCACGGTAAAAATTTGTGACAACTCTTGAGTACTTGACGTGTACCGATGTACTTGAGTACTTGAGTTGCGTGTAGTTGGAGTAGCATGGTCACTCAATGAGAGAAATGCAAATACAAAATATTTAATAACATTCGACTTTATGCCCTCTTTTATACGATTGGTTTTTAAATAAAATTGTTATTTTTTAAAAGTTTGATAAATAATATAATGTTTGTGATAATAATCCCTCGGAATCAAATGCCTTCCACTTTATACGGATCTGGAGTATTGAATTGCACGGTTTTTATAAATAACGCGGAACGAATTAATTGTGTTATTCGAGATATGTTATTTTCCACGGGATTTGGAGGAATTTAGGTTTATTGATAGCAATTGAGCTTTTGATAGATGAGTTGATTTGCAAAATTCAACGCAATTTTGAATATCCATTTAAAATATTAATACTATTTATGAGGTACATAAATTGAGTAATTAAATAGAGAAGGAAAATTAATCAGTAGGGTCAGCACTAATTATCGTGATTAAACTTTAATAAGCTTCGTGGGAAGCATAGCAATGATAACACACTTCGATATAAGCGTTTGCTTTTACCATAATTAAGCTTCTCGATTACACAGAAAACAAAAAAATGTCCAATTCGACCACGATAGACATACGCCAAAATTATAATTTTTTATGCTAAGTTATTAGTGAGTCATCACACCGGTGATGCATGCAGAATTTTTATTTGTGTGCCATGTGCATCGCTCATGGTCTCAAGTCTCAACGTGTCATTCCTTACAACTAAACGCGTTATTCTGTACAGCAGCTGAGAAAAACGTATAATTAGGAATGAGATCAAGTTCAATACTCAAAAATCCAAGTTAAATCCAGTAATCAAGTTTCAGTTTCTTGGATTCGACTAAGAAATAATATTTTATACGTTGTATTTGCAAAGTAGCCGATTATCAGTTAGTTTCGAATTTTAGAATGAGTGCTTTATTCAGAGGTATAAGTAGCTTCTAAAATTCATGCTACTTATATTACGTCGTCGTCCTTATATTCTCAAACAAATATCAATTCCATTTATTCTATAATTAATTCAGTTATAATTATGTTTAGCTCCAGCTCGAAAATTTCCTGGAAGTCGCATTGTTATTTCGTCATCGACAAAAATGTCCAAACTCATCCTTTGTCTTTTAATTTGCACCCAGTTGCTTTTTAACACCCTCGCTGCCATGTGCATCACACCGGTGATGCATGCAGAATTTTTATTTGTGTGCCATGTGCATCGCTCATGGTCGCAACATGTCATTCCTCAAAACTAAATGCGTTATTCTGTACAGCAGCTGAGAAAAAACGTATAATTAGGAATGAGATCAAGTTCAATACTTAAAAATCCAAGTTAAATCCAGTAATCAAGTTTCAGTTTCTTGGATTCGACTAAGAAATAATATTTTATACGTTGTATTTGCAAAGTAGCCGATTACCAGTTAGTTTCGAATTTTAGAATGGGTGCTTTATTCAGAGGTGCTTATAAGTAGCTTCTAAATAATCGAATCTTACAAGTATTCGAGTACATTGTGTCATTGTAATTATAAGTATCATGTAAAATTGTAAGATAATGAAGAGATATACGTAATATATACATTTCTAAAGTACTCATAAAAGGTTCGAATATATTTCATCCAGATTCGAGTTTATTTTGTAAGTAACTCTTGTTTTTTTGGTATTCATAGAGAGTTCGAAACCACAGATTCTCGAACCTACTTGCAAGATACCGAATTCCATCACTAGTTATAATTCTTTTACGACGGCAGCGAGAGACCAAAAAGATGGGGAAGGAGAGGGGAAGAGCTTATTGGCTAACAGTCCCAACAGGACCGATGCTGTGAACCAAGGGCTTGCCGGAAATCCGTAAAGCCGGTATTCTCTCGTTTCGTGTGGGCTAATATTGCGATTAGAAGAACACCGGCGTGTGCATGTTGCGTGGGAAAACAAAATTCTCCGCGAAACACAAGCTTCTCGCATTCCTCACTCACTCACTCTCTCTCATTCCCGTGGCTCGTTTATCGTTGCAGATTTTGATCGATCCCGCGTCGTCTCGTCGACGAAAGAGTTCACGCCACGCGGCTGTGCGTAGTGCGTCACGTGCCTGTGTGTGCGAAATCGAGGAATAAGCCGAGGAAAGAGCGAGACGTGGACGCTTGACGCCGGATTAAGGATCAACGAGATCGGTGAAGTTACGCCAGTGTGTGAGAAAAGATCGCGGGGACTTTCGTCGCAAGAGAGAGAAAGAAAAGAAAAACTGCTGAAAGGAGAATACCTGGGCAGCGAGTTCGGTCGCCCTCGCAGAGTCGCATCGGCTATGACGAGGAGGACGGCGGGGAGTCGCGCTGATCGAGGTTCGTTGATTGAAGCCACGGATCCCGACGCGATCGTCATCATCCCGTTGAATGTGGAACACGATCTCGCGGCTCTTCGTTAAGGGCAGCAGCAAGACCGCGGGGGTGCAGGAAGAAGCCGCGTCGCCGCTGCCGACGACGACGACGACGGCAAAGGAGGACGAGCAGCAACAGCAACCGAAGCGCGCGTGCAACGGCGTCGCCGACGACGACGCGCCCGCCGACGGTACGAGCGCCGTCCATGTGTTCTACGACGCGGCGATGGATCGCGGCGCGAGTGCAGACGATCGACGCAGGCCTGCTGCCGCAACTGGTGCCGCGGCGGCGGCGTCGGCCGACCAGCAGTCCAGCGGAGGCGATTCCGAACACTTCTCCGACGCCTACGAGTCTCGCCAGGTAGGTCCCTCTGCCTCTTTTCCCTTCCGGGGATCGCCGAAATCAGAATGGACCCCCGAAGAACGTAGGGTTGTAATTATAATAGAAGCCTGAAAAGGCTCGTTGGGCCTTGTGAACCTTGGAGAGGGATTCTCTGAAAAGAATTACCTGCGCGACTAATTCTGGATGAAACATGAGGCGTATAAAACACAGATGATAGGAATATAATACAATAATAAAATACTATAGTACTATAATAATAATTATTATACTTAGGAATATAATATGATAAGATACTCTAATAATAACAATAATTATATATAATTATAACAATACTTATTGTTAGGAATATAATATGATGAAAAATGACAATACTATAATACTATAATATAGTACATCATAAAATGGAACATAAACGGAGCATACGTCGGATATCGAGACTGCGCGAGAAGGGACGTCTTCAAGTGCAGCAAATGGATTTTTTGATGAATTTATTATAGGGCTCGTGATAAAGATTATTTTCATCGCGGGACGCGGGACACTCGCGTTCCTCCTCGTAGCCGTGTGTCCGAAGACGTTCGTCACGTGTGGTATTTGCAGGATGGACCGTGCCCGGCAGTAAAGCTATTCTCGAGCTGTGTGACGAGTATGGCGTTCGTTTCCTGCGCCGCAATGTTATTTACTGCGCGATAAAACTTGCCGGCGTTTCACCTGCGCACGCGGACGCCGCGGCGTCTTCGACGAATCATGCGACCCAACACTCTAATTATCTCTTTAATTGCCCCGTTAATTCCGAGCGAGATCGTGCGTCTCGAGAGAGCCACTCTTGGGCTCTCGTATAAATTCGCCGACGGAGATTTTTATGTGAATAGCTTCGGTTTTCAGGGAATTTCGTATCGATCGCTCGGTAATACGGCTTCGTTTATTGACCCGAAAGAGCTTTATTTCTAAGCCTGTTTAATTGTAAGTCTGCATGGTGCAATTGAACTTTTTATTTATAAGAGAGTCTAGGCCTTTTTTTATTTTTCAAACATATTCATATCTTTATACATTATACAAAAGATTTCTTTATTCTCTTATCACTTTGAAAATACAGTACTATTATGCGGAGAAATTATATTTTAACATATCATCTGTTATTTACTTTTATTTTATGTTTAAAATTCTTCGATCAACATCACGCGGGATATCAAATTCGCGCTTTCTTTGCACGCTGTTGCGCTAGTCGCTTAGCTAATTTCTCACCGTCACAAGATTTAACGTTCTTTTTGTTCCGTTAATTCTGGCAGACGGCCCGCGCAATCCGCACCGATGAACAATCGATATCTGGCCATGCTCAAGCGGCCTCGTTATCGACGATCACGCTTGGCACACGTTCAACGAGTATCATTTAAGTCATTTTAGTCGGTCTAGCTTCCAGACAAAATTGTATTGCCGACAGCATTGTAAAAAAGCCGCTGTGGAAGTAAAGTACCTATAAACTATACATTTGCAAATATACCGGATATAGATTTATCAAGCAGATTCCATAAATATTATACAAAGCATAATTTCCATAAATGTTGTATAAAATATTGCACACTAGAATAGCAATCTAGCTACTCTGAGGGATATATAAATATTATACAAAGCATAATTTCCATGAATGTTATATAAAATATTGCACACTAGAATAGCAATCTAGCTACTCTGAGGGATCGGCATGAAGAGAAATTTACTGGAGTAACGCATAACGCGTAAACTGGTTTCCTTCTCTCGTTTCTGGAAAGCAAGGTCGTTCCTGTTGCGTGGCGAACGATCGTATTTATCGCAATTCCTTATTTATTTTTTGTATTTCTGTAAGCTGTGTCGATCCGTCACGATCCGAGGGAAGCTTCGCGATCGTTCTGAAAGTAAACGCATCGGCAGCGGCGCGTTTTTACTCCGCGTTGCCGGCGGTGATAGGAGAAGAGCCGATCTTATCGCCGCGCGTGCTTGCTCTCGAGTGCGATCCCGTCTCGATCGTTTCCGTCGATTAATGTACTGGAAACTAATACGCCTAATTTAAGGCGTGTCGCTGAGGACTTCTCCTCCTCCTGCTTTTCTAGCGCAAGAGCGGACGAGCTCCCGCATTCCTCACCGTAATAGGCGGTGCAATTATCAAACGTGCATCAAGACACGCGCTGCAACACGCGCGTGTGCGCGCGGAGCCGTGCAATTAGCCGCTGTGGTTTCTCGCGCATTATACACGTTCCGATTTCTACGTCCACTGAAAACATTCACGAAAAATACGAACTATCCTTAGGTTTTGCATATCGCGTCCAATTACCGTTGTAAAAATTATCTCCACATTTCTGCAAGCCGATGCGAATTCAATCATTTGGTTGAAAGTGAAACGAACGTTTAACGAACGTACAGCAATCTATTTCGTCTCTTTCTCCCTCTGTTCATTTAATAGTGAAATTATAAAGATCTTGTCTTTCAGAAAGAGACAATTACTGAAAAAAATAATACCTATTTAATGTAATGAGAAAAGAACCTAATGGAAAATGATATGCGCTAATCCCGTTTAAAAATGATTTTGTTGTATCTTTGACCAAACTGACATTTAATACTCAATTAACTAAATGTCAGTTTGGTCAAAGATACAACCTGTCTTAATTTAAAATATTTGAAAAATTTTATTACATTACAATTAAAAATTTCAAATTAATTGAGGTTTAATAAATCTCACCTTAGTAATCATGCTACATATATTTTCACCTTGGTAGCGTCGGATTAAAACGATTATTGAGATGCCGATGCACGTGTATAAGCACCCGGTGCGCTACTGATCTTGAAATATCGATCAGTCGACCGATCCAGATCGCATTCAGTCACGACAATTTAGCCCGAGACACCTGCATTCACATTACGGACGACGGAGAAAGACCGAGGCCTCGCTACGTGCCTTGACGGCTCCTTTTAGAGTAATTACAACGACCATGACACATACTCGGAAACGATTAATACCGCGAACAAAGCGTGTGCGTAGTAGAGCTTCTACTTTTGCGCGTAAAACTTTTTAGCTATGCGTATGCATTGCTGTTATTTACAGCTGTATATTTACAGCTAATTTTGCATTAGAAATATCTGTCGGTTGCGAAGGTATATTTGGCATTTCTATTCTCACTTCAATGTTTAAAAACGTTTAAAACCGCAATGTCGCTGGTACATCGTATATTTTACGTAATAATAACAACACGTTGTTCCGTGCTCGAACGGGCGCCTTTAAAAAGCATTATAGGTAATCGGTGAAAGTGACGCGCTGCTCGCACCTGGGCAACAACTTCGAAGCCGTTTTCGAAATCGCGCAGATAGGGAAATGCCGATGTGGGTGGCGAGTCGAAAGCGGGAGTTCCCATGCGATCAAGCACAGCACCGTATTCACGACGTCGTATTAAATTATTAAAGACACTTGAATGCTCGTTAATTTATCGTTCGCGGAAGGTTTTCTCTTCTTTATTATTTTAAACACTCCTACGAGAGTCCCAGGCAACGTTGTGCCCCCCGATGCCATGGATAAACCGGCCTCGCAAAAGACGGAGGCGTCGCCGGGAGCATGAGATAGGTTGTCGCTGCGTCACACGTCTCTGCCTTTACGACGCTTAACGGCAACGTCCTTCGCCAGAGAGCAAGTAATCCAATATATACACCGTGAGAAAATAAGCCCAGCTCGCTTTGTGTGCGACAGCGGTACATTGTTTCGCATTGTCGGATGCTTTCTACGAAAGGAAACGCGCACGGGCGCTTTCCACGATCAATTCTCTCGCTCGCTCAGTCACTGGGTAACTTCGCATGCCCGTTTTTGAGAAAGTTTCCGCAAAGTTTTGCCCTTCTCTCCCTCAAGTACGCGAGTGAGATGGAATGAAATTGTTTCATTTGTACAGAAGTCGCGAAGACTTCGCCACCTTATTTTTATCGACGCGCGTCATCTCGCGAGAGAATTATTCGTTTAATTAAACTGTTCTGTGCGATGTTTCGAGATGCAACTGTGCAATTTTGAGCGCGCCTGTTACGCGATGTATTTAGTCTCTCGCACTACATTCGCGGCGCGCCTTTCGCTGAAGCATTCATAATTATCGTGTTTATTGTCTTTTCGAGAGCACGATTTTCAGGGCGAAAGTAATTATGCGGCGAAATAATGCACTCGTCTTGCTGCTTTGAATTAAGAATATTCAACAATGTAAAGATTCCTCCTCAAGCTTTAGCTAGAATTAGAACATCTCTAACAGATGATCCTTCCTCGACACGCTTGATTTAGCATTTAAAACGCCGTGTAAATTAGCGGGATTACATTTCTAAAATTAGAAGGACGTGATTATGTCGAGGGTGTATTCACTTAAGAGGATTCCGAAGCGTAATTATATTTTAAGGGAGAGAAAAAGGACTAGTCGTTCTTTTGTCCCCCGGGTCGAGAAGGGAGACCCGGCTTTCGCAGGGTGAGGGTCAATCACGTTGGGCTCGAGGGACCCAGCGATGCGCAATGTGCTCGATTCGCTACCGCGTGCGTGTGCGTTCGCGTGGGCGTGCGTTCGTGATGGGTAAGTACGAAACGCAGCCAGCTGACTCACTCGTGCGAGTGCCGAGAGTCTCTCTTGCGCTCTCGACGGAACCCAAAGCCGCGCGCCGCCGATTCGCTCGTAGTGCGGCCTCGCGCTCGGAACCGACAGCGCGCTGTTCCCCGGTGTTCCTTGATGAATGGATATCCGAATCGACTGTTACGTTCGACGCGCCGCAGTCCGAATTGGTTCTCCGGCGGGACGCGTGCCGTCGTGATCGATGATGACGTCGACCGACGAAGAAAATTAAGTTATTCGCGAAGGAAAAGTTGGCTTTTGCGGCAATATGAGCCGTCAAAAGTGTATTTTAGCGGAGACTCTTAAGAGCTGACGAGGAAAGACAGATTTTACGGGAAAGAAAGTGCGAATATAGCCGGCAATCGAGAATTTTGCGCGTGGAAAACGCAAACTGTTTATAATGCACTCGGCGGATCCGGAATGCATATGCGTGTCTCAAGGATTTCTTTCTCACGCGAACAATCGTGTACATCGCGCGTGTACATTCGCGGAGTGATTCGTCATCTCGGAAGTGCGTATCGATCGCGATTCTCGCTTCGTTATCTCCATTCTCGGGATCTATAGCCTATAGCCGCGGTATTGTGCAAGTCATAGAGCGTTCGCTGCAATTGGCGCTATAACTTCTTCATGACGCTCCGAAGGACCGAGGGGATTGTGTGTGTGAAAACAAAACGACCGCTTCCCCCCCACGAAGGTGTCGGGGATTCCATCGTCGATCGAAGACAGATGTTGGACTCGCGCCACAAGAAAATTATCAGGAAGAAGGGAGCGATGCATTCTCCCGATGCAGCTGCAGTTGTCGTGCGACCGTTGCCGAACGTTGCTTCGCGTCCTGCGTTAATGTTAATTATTAACTAGAAAATAGAGAAATAGCGGAGAAAAAGGGGAAAGCGGGGCGTCGACGACGACGACGAGCTGAATATTATTATGTTACTAATAATGTCGCTCCGCGAAGTCGGTCGCCGAAATTAAATTCATTCGCCGCGGCTCTGTCGGACGCTTTCCCGGAAGCGAATGCCGCGCATGCCGAAGTTTCGCGAGAGGAGACACCGCGGAGATTAATAACTTGCAAGACTGTATGATACGGAGTCACGACGAAATTCAGTCAGGAGATAATCCCGAGATGATACTGGATTGCGAGACCGTGGATGAGTCGAAATGACTAGTGTATGTACTGTTTACACGGTGCGTTTTTTTTTACCATCGGATCAAATCTCTATTCGTCGATGAGGAATAGATCGGAAAAATTGTCATCGGCAAAAATCTGAGGAGGTGCGATGCATTGAATCCCTGCAATTCGGATTCAACCTGAGGCACGCATATAAGTACGGAGAGACGCGGGAGAAGTTTTACGAGGAGAGGCACATTGTCGAGAAAAGGCAAGGATGGCGAGTGAGGTGATGCTGGCGCCCACGCCAGCGACGTCCATACGGGAGATGGACGACGTCAGGGATATGGTTAGAAACGCGACCGTCACCACGATTTACGTAAGTCGGTCTCTTCATAAGTCGCGCTACATTGTGCCGCGCAATCGGTATTCAGAATATTATTCCACTTCTCCTGATTTATATTGTCCGCACGAAAAGCGTTCTTCTGACCTAACTAATGGAATGAATATATATGCATATACGCTACGTAAAGAATTACAGGTAACCCTCGAGTAATATATGGTACTTGACTTGCGCGGAGCCTCGAATAGCATGGTAAAAAATTGTGACTACCTTTGAATAATAACACGGTACTTGAGTTGCACGAATTTTGAGTCACTCAATGAAAGAAATACGCATACGTAGATGCATAGCTACCGTAGAACTTGTTATGTTTTAAAAGTTTTTTTTTTTTTTTTTTAAATAATTTCTCGAAATCCAGTACCCAATTTATTATGTGGAGTCTTGAATTGCACGGTTTTCAATGATATGGAACTAATTAATCGTGTTATTCAAGAGTTTTACCTGTATAGAATTTTTGAAGGCGAGAAACTATCTTTGTGAAAGCATGCTAGAAATATGAGGGTTCGTAGAAAAGTTTTGAAAGCGAGAAATTATCTTTGTAGAAGCAGCTATAGAAATATGAAGTTTTTCCATAGGAAAGTTTCGGAACATCGTACCGTCGTAAATTTTTTTTCTAAATTTTTTATGGTTTAAATTAAAAAATGATATAATTTTTGGAAGCGAGAAACTCTGTGGAAGAGCGGCTAGAAATATGAAGCTTCTTGTACGAAAGTTTCGCAACGTTGTCGTATATATATTTTTTTTCTAAGCTTGTGGTTCGAACTTATTGGATGCTGTTTCTCGGACACGCAATGCTTTACCTGCGGTTTTGCGTGCGGGAGCACGTGCGCCGAGACATATCATAAGTTCGCGCGAATTAAGGCGCGAGACGGCAATAATCCGCGGTTATTTCATATACACGCTCTCAGCGGGACGAAGGACAATAGTGCCAAGGACAAGATTTCACTCCCGAACGCTAATCGAGTGATCGTCACGGGCGGTGAACAGTGATGGAGAGGAAAAACGCGCGTCGCCCGGAATTCGCGGCGTATACTTTCGATCTCGCGATACCATTTCGATGTCGATCCTCTTCGCGTCAAAGTTAAGGCGATTGAATCTTTATCATAGGAAAACAACGCGGAATTAGCGGCGCCAAGGATTAGAGCGCCGCTCTTTTAATATCGCGTATCGCCTCTTCTACTTTTTCCGATCGAATCGCGGAAGAAGGCTTCTTGTACTAACGCGGGCTTCCGCGGATCGCAATTTGCGACACGCTCCGTCGGCTTCTCGCTGCGCTGGAAGTGTTGTCGACTCCGTTGCACAACTAATTAATAGGTCGATCGCGTATGCAGAACGCGCCCGCCGGAGATCTTACAACTATACGCGTCCAGTCGATTCTTCGCGGCGCCGGCGATACGCAATTACATGAAATCTTTCTAGAGTTTAACTCGCGAGTGAGACATATTAAGGTGCCTTTTCACGTTAACGCTCGACGCTCATTTTTAGCAAGTAAAAATCTTCAGAAATAATATCTTTTATTTATATATGTATCCATAAAATATTATTACTTGAAGATATTACTTGAAAATAATTAATATTTTACGTATTTCGAAGTCTATGTTTGATTGTACTGGGACGATTAACGACGATTCAGCGACGACGCTGAATATTAAACAAATTCAACTTCATTTCTTTGACGCTAGCGTCAAAGCGAAACCACTACGTTCACCTTGTTGACGCTCATTTTCAGCGTCTCATGAATAGGCACCTTTACGCCTCGTCGGAATAGGTATATATATATATATATATATTTATCGCAAGCGATTTATCGATACACTTGGGCTGCGGTCCACTTAACACTACAAATGCTTCGAAGCATCCTTTTTTTCTTTCAGTGAAGAAAGAAGAAGACAAAGAACGCTTCGAAGCATTTGTAGCATCAAATGGACCGCAGCCTTGGTAGCCAAACGATTTGTTTGTTTCCTTTTCTTTTTTTAAATATATAGAAGTTGGGCTTATCGATCGAGTAAAGTTGATATCGTCCATGTATATCTCGTATAGCCTTCCCTTCGATTTGCACTTTCGATTCGCGTCGGTCGAAATCGCGTAGGCCGCTATGGAATGGCACTCGACTGCCCACTCAGTAATTCGCGTTTGAAATCGCACGTGCAATGTTCCGGTAAATCGGTCTGTGAAACCGTTTCACGCTTACGTAAGTTGTAATGTAAAACAATATCCCCTTTGCTGCGCGAATTCTTCCTAAATTTGGCAATGCCAAAAATCAGGACATCTTTGGTTACTTTCAAGACAATTTTATTTAATCCCATGGAATTTTCATGTACTTATTAGGGTTTTTAGATAACGCGATATGACGAAAGGAAGTGTGATGTCATACGCGAGTTTTATGTAATATACGTAAGTGGAGCATTCCTTTCAAATGCACTTGTTTAATAAATGCTCGTCACTCGGAATTACACTGCGATCGAATATCATGGATATAGCTGCTTGTCGAGTTCAAAGCGTACCCGAGCTCCTATTGGCGAAACTAATTTCGATGCGTCAAAAGCCATCTTAGGGGACAAACTTTGTAATTTTACTTCGACGTCATACTGCAGCTTAAGAATTTCACTTAAAACTTGGCGCAAAAATTATCACGGAAAATCATGCGAACGTTCTCCTCTCTTAAACGTTCTCAGCTTAAAATACATCTACATTTTTCACATGTATGTGTATATATATTCTATACGACCAGTAAAATAGAAATGTATTAACTTTAATATTAATAAAATAAAAATACTGAGAAATTAAAAATCTTTACAAAGTTTTATCACATTAACGATGGAAAGCTGCCTTTTTCTTCTCATTCTCTGTCGGCTTTATGACTTTCGTGGGCGGACCGAAACGTGAAAAGTGAACGACTCCGTATTTGGTAGCGGTGCCGTTGCGTGATTGTTATTCACGAAAAACCGGCGACGTGTCGAACGAATGTGTTCCATGCACCCGCAACGAATGTGAAGCTTCGAGTCGACGGATCGAAGGGAGAAAGTGCACGGTGAAAGAAAGAAAAAGAACAAATTGAGCCCGATTTTCATCGTTATATGAAGGGCCTCTCTTTTCGGCACCTCCTTTCGCTGGCTCCTTGAAACTTTTAACTTCACTCAAGTCACTTACCTGCATTTCCTTCGAATTTGACTTCGCCACTTCAAAACACGTTAACACACGGCACTCGAAAACTAATTAGTAATTCGCCAAGCCGTTAAATCGTTTCGAGTACATTATGCTCGTTAAGGCACTTGAGCATGCGGAAATCGTTAAAATGATTACAATTGTCAATGCAGTCAGTACTCAGGATTAAGATTATCTATATAGTAAAGAAGATTAATGATGTTATGATTTCTGTCAAAGTTATTCTAATGTAATCAATTTAATGTTATTATGTTACATTTGTAAGTACACTCATGCTACAATACGCAAAATTGCATTACAATTCGAAATAAAACTATACTACAAGCTGTAATTGTAATTATCAAGAGTCACTGAGGCTTTCTACTATGCTCTTCGTCAGTATTACATCTGTCACCATGAAAGATTACAGTTGATACCATTTTTCGAATTATTCGTATCATTGACTGCACTTCAGTTTATTGTGTTTTACTAATCGAGTGCACGCCCTTCTAACATCCAACCGGAAACTTTTGACAGAAAGAAATCGATTCTTCGCGCATTGCTGAATGGCACGGGACGATTTTTACCTCGACATCACGAATCACGTAATTCCTCATATAAGAATTTTTTCAGGTCAGTTCACTGTACGCGTTTCTTAGTACGCGCTTTCTGTTCATTTGAAGAAATAAAGCACGCTGCAATGTTGCAATTTTTAATTCGCAATTTCTACCTTACGCGACATAATGAAATGTACAGAATTTTGTCCACAATTCTGTCGTGAATTGCATATACGTCTTTCTGAAGTGAGCTTAAAGCGGCGCGCCTGTTTATCGTTCTGCGGCTTTATCGTCCGACTGCAACGAGCTCCGGATGTTTAATTTCTACCTTTGGTTTCTACCTGTACACAACGCGCATTCTTGTGTACGCGCGTGGGTGCGTGTGGGTGTACGTACAACACCGGTTTGCGATCGACTCAACATGCGTTTTATTTTATCCTTGGGGGGACGGGTAAATTTTCTGAGGGGGCGTCTATAGATTATTTTCCGAGCGATCCGCTCTTTCTGCCGTCGAACAATATTATCGTAACATCTAACTCCGTACGTGTACGTACTCGCGTTTAAATTTAGGTGTGTGACGCGGAGAGATTTTTTTTTCTCGTGCGATTGACGGTTTCTGTAGTATATCGGATAATTACTTTTTTTATATCGATGCGTCTCAACGCACGTATACGCGTGACGAACGAGAAGCCTATAGTTTCGGAAGTTATTCAACCGCGAGGTAATCTTATCTCTCTCTTCGCTCTTGTCTTATCTAGAAAAAGCATAATCCGTAACTGAGATCGACCGACCCGCCTCTATCTACCCCTTAGTGTCGCGGTGTTTGCACACATGCTTATCACCGTCCGTGGCGGAGTAATCCCCAAGCAGTGTCACTGCATTTGCATATCTACTTAAAGGACGGCGCGAGATTACAACGTTGACCGCGCACCATTGTCTCGCGCGAAATGCATCCGCGATACTTTCTCCGCGCTCTTCACCTTATTCGAATTGTGTCAAATATAGTCCGCAATGCGACGTAGAGAAATTTATTCTGTTTCGTATATGCATTTGCATGTCGCGGACAATAAATAATATGAGACATGTATCTAAATTTATGAACTGCAAATGTATATTTAATTTTTATGCGTTTGCTTTAATTCATCCTGATGGAAATAATTAATCCGGTGCTCGATTACACGGGGCATAATGCAGCTGCGCTGCAGCAGGAAGGCGAACTCGGCGGAAAACGTGATGCAAATGCAAATAGGTGCACCGCGACGACGGAAATACAAGGTGCGCCGTGACTAACGTCGTTATTGAGTGAGCTACCGTTCAGAAAATTTTCAAGACGCGTGCCTGCCCGTTGTGTCTATATTTAAACAATGTCTAAAGTATGTATTACAAGAAAGAAGGGAAAAAGAGAGAAAGAGGCGAAGCATTAAATATCGATACAGATGTTCCAGCAAATTAACGCATTTTTTATTTTTTTTTACTTGGCTTTGCTCGAGAAGATATTTACCGTAGGCGTGATAACGATTTTGTTAATACTGTATTTGGTCCAAACTTGTATAACGTCATATAATTGCATGTGCATTTTGCATTCGCGAATGCACGCAACATTCGTTGCCGTGCATTTTTGCGAGAGTTAATTAACGTTGCCGTGCCGCGAGATTGATTAGAGGCGCATTGTAGATTAATCGGTTGTTGAATGACTCGGCACATTTCGGCCACTGCGCCGTAATTAGTTTACGAGGGGTAGCTATGAATGCTGCGAGCGCGAAAGTGGCAGAGATCTCACATAAATCACGAAGAGCCGGGCTTAATTTGCGAAATTGTAAGTGTGTCTAATTCGTTTGTGAAATCCGCCGATTATTATAACAGCGATGCTCTTCACGTGCTGCATATAATAACCAATTTATTTTAGGTAGTCGCGATTTCACCTTTCTTCATTAAGATCGACAATTATTACAGTCGCAAGAACCTCTGATTTAATGTCATTTGTTTGACTTTGTCTCTACATTGTAAATGTTCTTTTTGCTACAATAAATATTTTGTTAATCTAGAATTGAAAATGTAAAAAAAAATATTCCCTTTCAAGCATCTAATTTAAGAAATAAGGTCTCGTTAATTTATTGCAGCTTAGAAACTTATTTGCTTACAAGTCGAAAGCTGAGCGAGTAATTGTTTTAGTTAATTGATTAAAAATTTGTTAATCACTTTCACGAATCTCTATTTGAATTATTATCCGCGTTCTCTTTGAGGCACACCACACATATTGGAATTCGTTGGCCGAAGGATTAATGGGTGATCGAAGTACTCGCCAATACGCGGCGGTCGCTGTCGCGGACATCGCGGAAGCCCCAAACGGACCTCAAATATACCACACGTCGCGTGGAAACGCGAAGTCTACAATTATGCGCGAATAGTCGTCGACGACGGCTGCCGGGACCGCGGCTCTTTGAAGCGTAAATATAGCGCACAAAACGACACGGAGGCTTTACCGCGAAGTGAATGGCGGTAAAGCGCCCTTCTCTCTCTCCCGCCCCTTCCGGCTCCTCGATCATCCATCGACCCGTGAATTAATCGCGAAAAAAATACCGTGCGCGTATACTTTTACCGATGCACAACGAGCATATCCGCGACGAAGGATCGGGATAATTTTCGCGATCTGCGTTATCATCGTCGAGCGGGGAACGAGCGAATGCGCGGCTGGATGAGCATTAATTATCATTCCGTGAGGAGAGGAAGTCGTGCGCTGGGCGTAACAAAAATCTTTATGGTGCACAATATGTAGAAACATATGCGGCGTGTGTATAATGATATGCGCGAGGCGTACATGCCGTTTATCGTAAACGTGCACGCACGCACGCACGTATATATACGCATGCACGCATGCATTCACTCATGCACGCACGGACGGGAAGAACTGCAGTTTCATTTCGCCGAGCGGTAATTCAGGTCATTGACTCATCGACGAGAATATTTGTTGGACGTCGTTGAGAGTAGGATGAAAGACAGACGAGAGAGAGAGAGAGAGTGAAAGAGAAACAATTCTGTTTTATCATATTTCGCGAAGGAGGAGCAAAAAATATATACGGGGTATCCCCGGGCATATCTCTCTGTGCAATGTTAGTAAAGTGATATTCTTGAGACAGAGAAATAAATTGGCTGTTATTCGGGAGAGGGTGCGACAAACTTTGCACTTGCCAGAATATTTCTGTAATGATAGTAAAGCGACTCTTGAAATAGAGGGAGGTACAAATTCGTCGCATCTCAAGAATAGGTCAAAATATATGTGTTCTATAAATCGCACGTAATAGCAATAATTAAAATCAAAGGTTAAGTAAAACGTTATTTAACGTCGAGAATTCAAGAGAATTAACATTTCAAATAAAGCTTCAGAGCGGAATAGATCTACAGTTAATTACCAGCGGATCCTCATGGCAATGATTTATCGATTGATCATGAAAAATATCGAAGGGGAGCCGATTTTTTTGTACAGAAAGGAAGAAATTGTAAAAGGCGACATTTCGGTGTTATTGCTTTGAAATCGCTACGTAGCCCGTATATAGCTCTCCGGTCGTTAAACCCTCCGCAATTAACGAAGAAGTGGACATGCTCAGACGGTCCTCGCTTCAAAACGATCATTGCCTCCAACAAAGAAACAGATGAATGAGAATCGTAGATAAGATCGGCTGGGGTTTCCGGTCGCGCGCTCGCTTCCCTCGCAGTTCTCTCTCTCCTTCCACCTCGTCTTCCTTCCGGAATTGCCCGTCGAGTAGCACCTTTAATCCTTTCTCCTCACGGCGATAAAACGTTTGAAGTTTTCTGTCGAAGAGTCTTGAGTTTTAAATTTTCCTTCATATTCTTCTTCACGCGGCTCTGAAGAATGTCGTCATCCAGACTTTTCGCTTCCTACATAAAATCCTGAAAGTTATTAAATCACTGTTAGTTTTTATTATTTATTACACTTGACAAAGTAGAATTTTTAACGCGAGTTTTCATCACGTGCATCGCGCTCAGCGTGTCGCTGTCGGACAAAGAGAATGATGTTTTGATTGATATTGTTTCATTGTGTCCGAATTCTAACGTCTTCGTAAATAGATTGAAAGGATCAATTGGCGCAAAAGGAAGGATTTGCACGGCTCAACGAACCGCCTTGTTCCTCACTTCGGCATTGTACTTATCGTTGCACCGAGAATAATGCGCCGCAACGCGACGTCATACCGCGAAATCGTGGATGTATGCCGGTCGTTCGATCCTGCCGGCGGAGGAAAGTAGAAAGTCGCACATGTTTACAGATCGTACACGTTAATCGGACGTGAAACGCAGGTGCACACACGCGACTTCGCGGGAAGTCGATCGTTCCGAACGAGGTTCTCGTTAACGGGCCTCCCATTAACGATTCTTCGAAAACATTCTCCATCGGCATCGCAATTTGAGCGTGGCGCGTTAAAATTCGAAGGAAATCGAGATCCGGGAAATTTTACATTAATTTGCTTTTTCTTCGCACAGTTAGATCAAGTTTTAAAAATGATCCGAGATAAAAATACCGAAGGTGAAACGTATTCTTGCAGATATTTAATTCGGACTTCCGTAAAAGTCGAAGTAAAGAAATCGTGAGTGATTACTAAGTAATCTTTATATCGTGAATAATTTGCTTCGCAGCTACAAATACATATCGCGATTATGTATGCGAGATTCGAATCGAGCCTGGTGTTACGAATCGATGATTTCACGATAAACGAACGGCGGGGCACACAAGTGTAAGTACCAGCATTGCCTTCGGGCTTAACATTTCATTATCTCCAATTTAGCCGGTATGCTCACTTCGCGGAACTGCACGTTTCGGCTGGAATCTCTATTAACGCATTTTACGCTTATCAAACGATCGAGCCTTATACGCGTCACGTCGTCTAGGCGCCACTGGAGACGGTAACGCAGCACCGGTCTTATCAATTTAACCGCGAGATAGATCCTCAGTCGGGCGATTGCTGAGAACCATCCGCGAGCTTTATCATTAACGGTAGCGTGGTAATTATCGCGATTCGTTTCTCGTTTCTCCCTTGGTGTCGAGTGTCATTCAGAAGGAATCCGACTCGTCTTCTTATCGATCGCGAGGAACACGTCACCGCGATTAGATACCGATGTGTTTTACACGGTTTATCGCCGGATTTAGAAAGTTATTCCACCTGATCTTTATGACTGCGATTTCAAAGGTCACGACGATTTATG
>NW_020213746.1:0-6318 GCF_003070985.1 Temnothorax curvispinosus | reverse complement strand
GATACGACCCGTCTTTCTTCCGGACCAACACGATAGGCGAGCTTCAAGCTCCGTGGGAAGGCTTGATCACGCCCTCGCGTTCCATCTTTTCCACCTCCCGGTCGATAACTGCCTGCATGGCCGGATTCCTGGGTCGGTATCGCTGTTTAATGGGCCGGTCGGTCTTAACCCGGATCTGGTGCGAGATCCGGTCGGTCGGGCCGCGGATGTCCACGAATAGGGCGAGTTCCGTGAGCAGGAATTCCTGGAAACGGCGTTCCTCGTCGGGGGTTCGGGAGGCCAGTCCCTGGGCTACGGCTCCGCATGCGGAGGTCGGTGCGTCTTTGCGCGGTGCGGTCGCCCGTAGCACGATCCCGGTCCGGGCCCATAAGACGACGCCGATTAACACGGCGCTTTGTAACGATGGCATAATCAGGAAGTCGTGCTCCAGCACCTTCCGGCCAATCTTTACCGGGAGCGTCATGGTCCCGGGTATCGTGGTGGACCCTCCGTCCGCCAGATGAACGGAACTTGTCCCTGTTTGGGCGCCATGTAACGTTCGCGTTTTCTCGCTCAGAATTCGCTCGCCAGGCCAGGGTGAGAAAACGTGAAGACACTGGTTAGTTTACATAAAGATATTTATTCCCACGATTTACAATACAGTTTGATGGAGGGCGTGAGTGTCAGTGCGTGTGTGTGTGTGTTGCTTCGCTGAGCCGCAGTGTACGTGTGCCGGGTTGAGGCGCGGTCGGACAGAGACGGATTTGTGGACAGGCGCGGAGGCGCGGTTGCCTGACGGATTCGCGGGCAAGTACGGAGGCACGGTTGCCTTGCGGATTCGCGGGCAAGTACGGAGGCACGGTTGCCTTGCGGAATTTGCGAGCAGGTAGGTCGGTCAGGAGCTCAGCCGGGAGCGCCCAACTGAGCGGCCCGTACACCGAGAGCGCCCGTCTTCCGTACGGTGGAGGGGGTCGGGAGCGCCCGACCCAGAGGCAGAAAAAGGCAGGTAATACCAACCGGGAGCACCCAGCTGGGGAAGCCCGTACCCTGGGAGCGCCCAGGTGAGAACGGGAGCACCCATTCTTGGTACGGAGGAAGTCGTTGGGAGCGCCCAACGTGGTAAAGCGGTCTCGGAGAATGGTCGTGTCGGGAACAGGAGTCGGAGAAGACTGGTGACTCGAGTCGGCTCGAGTCCCCTATTTATACCCCGAGTGCGGGCGGTGGGGGCTGTCCCACCGCTGGGGCTGCCCCACCGCTCGGCCGCCCCACCGCTCGGGTACAGGAGCGCACGCTGAACATGTGCTTGGTGGCCGCCAGGGCCGTAGCGCTAGTGACGAATACGCGTATCGTCACACGGTGTCTTATACTGTGTGTAGAGATAGAGTCGAGAATAAAGAGTTATATAACAGCAGATAGAGAAGTCGTTCGTTATCAATCACCACCACCATCTCGATCCCTGCGGAGAGCATAATTCCAACAGGTTATGGGCCCAGGGCACGCTTGTCCTGCGGAAGATCTGTGAGAAGTGTGTGGCAACGACGACAAATACACGAATTAGACGCAGACAGAGAATAGAAGATTAGAGGGTAAGTAAATAATATTCCTCGTTGCTGACGAGCAAAACGAGAGAACTTTCAGCTAATAAGAACGTTCGTTTGATAAATGCTGTTAGAAGAAGATAGATGTTTTTGCCTTCTTCTTGAGAGATAGAGAAATCATCGTCGATGTACACGAAAAACAGCGCTGATAAAGTAGAGACTAGAAATATAAAAAGTAGATGCGAGAAATTAACTAAATTCTAAGAGAATTAGAGAATAGATGTGCAATAGAAAAAGAGAAATAGAGAATAGATGTGTGATAGAAAGAGATAGAAAGATGCCGCTTGGTAACAAGCCGGCGACGTGCGCGTGCAAGTCCGATCGTGAACGGCGAGAGTCATTTTTTTGGCGCGCGGAAGTCCGATCGTGAACGGCGAGAGTCTTTGTTTTTGGCGCAAAGAACTTGTTGCCGGGCACGCGCTGACGCATGATCGATTAGAAAAATATAACATCGATGCGACACCATGACAATATATATGCATGTGTATGGAATTATTTTTCAAAATCGACATGCATCAGGTCGGTGATCAAGCATGACTTGCGGTGCAGTGTAGCTTGATTGCTGTTTAGGGAGGCCACGTAAATCTGTACGAGTCCCGTGCGCGTGCGTGATCAACCCGATATCCTATAGATTTTTTCAGCAGTGCTGGAGATCGCACGGGATAGTGGTGTGCGTGTGCGGATGGTTCTGGCGAAGCGCGTCGCTTTCAGATCATTATGAATTGCAGTGCGTTCTGTATGGTCTTGTAAGCAATAAATAAGTTTTATTGTTGAAAAAAACTCGACGATAAAATTATAAATTTTATAATATCAATATATTGGATATTGAATTTGTTTTGAAAAAAAAAAATATTATTTATGTCCAATTGATATTTGAAATCCCGATATAGATGGATAGAGCTAGACGAGACAAAGGATGCGTAGAGAAGAACCAGAATCTCCTGGTAGACTAGAGAAAAAAATGATAGAAAAAAAAGATAAGAGAATATTGTTCAAAGAGTAAAATAAAAGAAAAATTAAAAGGTTAGAGATAGCAAATGTGTAAGTATATGTGTTCAAGGATGAAATTAAAATAATAATCTGAACATTTACACAGATATAGAGAAAGAGAAAGAGCTAGAGACACGAGGGGCCACCTCAAAACCAAAAGAGAAACCCCGAATCACAGAAGAAATTCGACTGCCAAAATTTGTGGGAGAGGATAGACCAATTCTTCTGATTGATAGTAAGATCTGTATGAACAACAAGAAAAACTCATCGCGAGAAATGAGGCGATGACTGGAAAATTAGAGACCACATTCAAAACCTTGGAAAGGGTGATGACGCAGGCGAATTCTATGATAGAGAATATGGTGCAAGTTTCGGAGGCTAATTTAGAGAGTGAAAGACTGAAACTTAGACGGTTAGAGGTAAATAACGATAATATACAAAATTTAGAAGAAAATAATCTTGAAAATTTTATTGAAAAGAATACAAAAAAAACCAAAAAAGAGAAAAGTAGAAGAAGCAATCTGCTCAGCCAAAATTAGAGATAAAAGTAGAGATTTAGAAGCATTTAAAAACGCGATAGAAATTGATTTAAATAATCAGAAACTACATATTAAAAGAGAGTATAAGTTTACGCAGAAATCTAACTTTGATCTCTGGATGGATTATTTAAAATCAGAGTTAATGAACAATGATTTGCTAGATGTAATAGATGCAAGAATAAAAGGTCCAAAAAATCTTTTAAAATTAAAAATCGCTAAAAAAAAGTTTTGTTAGAGATATCATAATTAATCATATAGATGCAAATTATCATAAGAGAATTTTGCATGAAAAAGATCCATCAGAGATTTTAAAGAAATTAAGAAGATATAAGAAGAAAGAAAGAAATGTAACTCATACATCTGTAAGAGCTCGTCTCTATCAGATTAAAATGAAGAAAGATGAAAAAGTAAATGATTTTTGCGAACGCTTTGACTCTATAGTTAGAGAATATGAATCATGTGAGAATGCAGTGCCTCTCACAGAGCAAGAAATCAGATCGTCATTCTATCAGGCGGTAGCTTTTAATGACCAAAATTGAGGAATGCCGATTTGATCAGAAGACAAACAACTCAAAAAGAAATGAATATTGATGAAATAAAATCTTTTATTTACACAGTTAGAAACAGAAACAAAGAGTATAGAGAAAGAGCAATTAGAGAAAACAGAGGCTAGAGCACAGAGAGCGAAATTAGAAGCAGACGGAAAACCTGTAAAGTGCTACCGGTGCAATAAGTTAGGACATATAGCTAAGGACTGCCCGCTTGAAACAGGAGCTTGGTTCTGTTACTATTGCCAAGAAGTTAAAGGTTACAAAGGAGAAGACTGTCCAAACGCCGGAGCACAGGCTGGAAGATTTAGAGGAAAAAGGTATAAAAATACAAATTTTAATAAAAATAAGCCGAATAAAGCCGAACAAACAAACACCAAAAGAGTAAATAATAGAGGAAAGATAGTTAAACCAGACAGCAAGGCTAAAGCAAAGAAAGCAACAATAACCGCCAAAGCTAAAGAAGATAAATCAGAGTCAGGTACAATTAGATTAATAAAGAGTAGAGATAATTCAAAAGAATTAATTAATTTTATAGCAGATTTGGGAGCAACCGATCATATTGTTAATAAAAGCGTCATTCTGTCAAACTTTGAAAGGTGTGAAAATCAGATCAGATTATCAAATGTGCGAATAAAAATAAATTTGCAAATATCAAGAGACACGGTAGTGTCTCGTGCCAAGTACACGCGGAGCGAGACCAACCGTGACTCTTTTACGCGACGTGACGGGTTGCGAGTACCCGAGATGTTGAGATCTCGATAACGAGTGAACGGATCAAGGTGTAACGATGCACCCCTTCGCCAAAGCATCGTCCCCGGCCAACAACCGCCGGATGCCGCCCGACCGATTATTATTCGGGCGAAGACAAGGGCGCGGTGCGCCCACATTTTTAATACGTCCAAATACCCCGAGTGCGCGGGCTAGACGCAGCACCGGGGCCTTCCCGACGGACGCCGACAGGAGCCGAGCCCCGCCGAAGACAAGCGCGCGGCGGCGCGCCGCTCCCACCACAGCGCAACTCGCCTGACGATCGGCCTCCCTTCTAGCGAAACCGCCGCGCCGAGCGGTATATAAACCGACGCTCCGGCGAGAGAGACACACTTCGTCTCCTACGGGCCTTCAGCCATTTCCGACGAAGCCTCCCGCATCCTAGGGCGACACACAAACGCGGTTCAGAGCTCTGCGCCACGACTGAGTACTCTCAGGTGTCCCCGACCTCCTTCCTAGAACCCCACGGCCACGGATACGCGGGGTCGAGCACGCTCGGTCTCGCAGCGAGCGCTCTCGCCGCCGCCGCCCCGGGTTTTCTTGCCGTCCCGCGCGACGCTCTAATCGTACCGAAGGCGCGCTGCATCGTATCCTAATCACGATACTACACCGGGCACACGTGCCCCGACTACCGTTGTAATATACCGCGTTCCGTCAACTGTATGTAATATCGCGAATACCGCGACCCGTTGCCTCATAATACCGTGCCGAGTGTACATGCACTACCGTTGTAATATACCGCGTTCCGTCAACTGTATGTAATATCACGAATACCGCGACCCGTTCCGCGCCTCGTAATACCGCGCCGAGTGCACATGCACTACCATTGTAATATACCGCGTTCCGTCAACTGTATATAATATTACGAATACCGCGACTTGTTCCGCGCCTCGTAATACTGCGCCGAGTGCACATGCACTACCGTTGTAATATACCGCGTTCCGTCACTTGTATGTAATATACCGCGTTCCACTCTGTACATCTCAAATTGAATAAATGTTAGCGTGCTTTACAAACTGATTATTGTCTCTGGGCCTTTCAGTCAAACTCCCGATCCGGCAAACCTAGTCCGCGTTCGACGAAAAAGTCAGGCCGTTACAAAGTTCTAAGTAGCCTTGATCGATAGCTTGGGGTCCAATTAGGGGGGGGGGTTTCCTCTTATAATATTCCGCTACGTGCCCTACGAGCGGAGATATTGCGACGCAAAATCCAAATGTGAAAATTTTATTTTAAGATACTTTCTACGTCGACCGCTCTCATCTCATTATAACATACATGTAACAAACAGAGAACAGAGAAATGTCACTTTCACTTTTTCGACGCTGGCGGCGCAGGTATCGCCAGTTTCGATATCGCGCGCGTATTTCGAAATTAGGTCGATAGACTTATCATTCAGGAGGAAGATTTCTATTTAGGTAAATTAGGCATATATATAATATATATTGAGTCAATTGCTTCATCAGCAAATGCAATTTATTTCTCGATTAACTGGCGCAATATATACAAAATGCACAACGTTTCGCACAATTGCTTCATGTTTATCTGGAGAGATTTCGTATCCTTACATCGTATTACCACCGCTGCCGGAAAAGAAGGTTTTCTACGCTTGGCAGAAAGTGTCGCTAGGGAATTTTTAAGCCGTTTCTTATGAATCAAGCTTGAATTCGATGTCTAGGTATCCCAGGTTGCCGATGACGAGGTCCAGATAGTGCGCTTCATAGTTTTCGGTATCCAGGTGTAATAATACGTTGAATTCGATGTCTACGTGTCCCAGGTTGCCGATGACGAGGTCTACATAGTGCGCTCCGTAGTTTTCGGTGTCTACGTGTATTAATACCTTGAATTCGATGTCCACGTGTCCCAGGTTGCCGATGACGGGATCCAGATAGTGCG
>NW_020213745.1:166228-185149 GCF_003070985.1 Temnothorax curvispinosus | reverse complement strand
TTTCGGGACTACCGCACCTCCCCCGAAAGCAGGGGGGGGGTGTGCGTGAATCTCGGTTCGCGTGGAAAGTGTATGCGTGAACTATTTCGGGGTTACCGCACCTCCCCCGAAAGCAGGGGGGGGTGTGCGTGAACCTCGGTTCGCGTGGAAAGTGTATGCGTGAACTATTTCGAAACTACCGCACCTCCCCCGAAAGCAGGGGGGGGTGGTGTGCGTGAACCTCGGTTCGCGTGAAAAGTGTATGCGTGAACTATTTCGACATATATATTAGTCATTTATGCCTTCCAATACTCAAAATAGCTGCTATATTTTTGAAACATTTTTTGTTTATAACTTTTTAATAAACAATGACCGCCGGCTAAAACCTTTTGAAGGTCACTCAGGAGGGTGACCTTGACAACATATGTCAAGGTCAAGGCCATCGGTGAGGTTTGACCTAATATGCATATTTACCCAGAATCCTTTCGTAAATACTTAAATTATAGTTATGAAATGGCAGATTCTGCTTAGTTTCTGCAATCATTCTATCATTGTATTTTGTTATCAGAATCTGTTAATATTTCTGCTAGCATTCTATCGATAAAATTTATAGCAGACATTTTCAAAATCTGTTCTTGACAAATTTGGCTATCCGAGTAGTTACGAAATGGCAGATTTTGTTCGATTTCTGCAGTCAATCTGCCATCATATTTTGTTAGTAGATTCTGTTACATTTTTGCTGGCATTTTGCCGACAAAATCTGTAGCAGACACTGTCTGCGAAATCTGCGTTCGACAGATTTAACTATCTAGGATACTACGTCGCATCAGAAGCACCGACATTTCACCTTTTTTCCGTATGTCTAATCGACGAATCAATGTATGTATACTCAATATAAAGTCTTTGGTAGAAACTATTTGGTACATTTACGCCCGTTCGGAAGGTCGTGCAGAACCATGAATCCTACAATGAATAAACAGCTTGCAAGAAGAGTTACAGTTCATGAGAAACAAACATCAACAACAATGATTGCTCAATATCAACAACATTAACAACATCTGTATTTATAACTTATCGTCATTATTGTGATCGTCTTTCTTCTTTTTTATCTCGATCAATTTGTTATTACAATCACCACCAATGTCTCAGTCTTTCGCCACATCTTCAATTTCACTTGATGTCTGTATAATTGGTAATAATAATTACCATCGCGCGATCATTGTCTTCAGCAACATAATTTGTTTTTATATAGTCTTAATCGTCGCTATGGTTAACTCCTCCGCACGATCGTACAGTTCTCCTATTGTTGTTGCGATTACCGTACGCATTGCATTGCTCCGCTACCGACCATGCTTATTAACTATATATCATATACACAACGTAAAATAGCAATACAATATCCACGCCAATGGATATTCGTCATTGTCTACGAAATATTAGATCCAATTATTACGAACGATACGCACAAAATTGGTCAGTAGCTTCATTTAAAAAATATAATCGAAGTAATCTAATCTTACAACACATTTATCAACACACGTTCGTATAACCGCATTTGTAAATATCTTGTATATAAAATGTTCGGAATCCTTTTAGTAAACAAAAAGCGAGCGTCAATTACTTTATCTCTTCGATCGTATATAATTACGTAATAATATATTACGCGCTAGTATACGTGGTCTAGTATATAAGACGCTAGAAATATTCATAGTTCATCAAAGTAATAAGAAATTCAGATATCTTGGAGCTCTGTCTGCGAAAAGATATTTCTATGCGCAGCTTTTTAGCTCTATCTCTATACTATCTGTTGTTATAGATATAGAAACATAGCGGCTTTTGTATACAATATATACAGGGTGTCCTATAATACAAGTAGGAAGATAGTTTAAATAATATATGTAAAGAATAAAATAAAAATTGTACATAAAATATAAATAAAAAATATTAATTATGTATTTCTGTAATATTTTGATTTAGAATAATTGAATATTTTTGTACACGCAGCAGCGAGTAGAATCGATTGACGATTCTACTTTTGCACAAGTACAGTAATTGTAACGTATAATTGCAATTTTAAATGCAATTGTTTATCTTTTTACATGAATTTGTTCACAATCGATTTATATCTGTATACAAATGTACGTCACTTATATATTTTTCCTTATTTTGTATATAAAAGTATTAAGATAAAATCATCGAAAAGTGAATATTTTACATGATGTTTAATATCTTGTCAGAATATATTAGAATAAAATATGACTCACAGAGTGTGGACTCATAGACTATCTGCTTTCGGATGATCTTACTTTAATACTTTTATAAATATTTATTTTTAAGAAATCGACTTATATATAAAATAAATTATTTAATTTTAGTTAAGAAAATATCCAGAAATGATCCTGAAATATAAAAAATTGTGACCTTGGAAAAAGAAAACTTCTCAATCAGAATATGTATCCTTATGAGATATATAAATATCTCTTTTTCTTTAAATATGTCTATCATAAAAATAAAAGGAATATTTATACATTTAGAATACGATCGAGGATACCCTGTGTATAATTAAAAACAATTTAAATTATTGAAAGTTATATTTATAGAATATTAATCTTATCTTTAAGGGGATGCTGCAATGGAGCCGTAACCGAACTCGATCGGCGTCGGTAAAGAAGACCGGCGAACTATATCTGTCCTTGTATAGACAAAGATATAGACAAGGATAGCACGCTACATTGCACGCACACATACGCACGATGCACGTCGACATTATACTTTTATATTACGCTTCCAAATCTTGATTTGGAGGGATTATCGATATTTTTCTTGTTGTGCAATTCGAGGGAACTTGTTTTCGTGTTCGTACCAATGGTATATCTTTTATATGAAATACATCTTGTGACGAGCTGACAGCTCGCCGCAACTCGAGACGCCATATTGGGATAAAAGTAGGATAAGGAAATCTGTACTTCCATAATTTTTTCTCGTTTTCTATATAAAATCAGAGTTCCCCCGAATCATTAATGTATGTACTGCAATTCTGGAGAAGGATTTTTAATTCTGTCAAATTAATACGACGCTACGTGCCGACAAAAAATGCCGGTAAAACAGACGGCTCCAGCATCCCCTTAATATAGCAAATTCAGTCATTCACATCTACCCAAGTTTAACAAAGAGAAAATTTCACGCAAAGAAGCTTCACACTTTCAACTTATTTTTTCACATAGATTTACTTTTTCCGTCGTATTACTAGTTACAGGACACCTCATATATGAAAAATTTCCTCAAAAGCAAAGATATCGTAGACTCCTGTTTTTCCACTTCTTTGTGCGGTACAAAGTGTTAACTTATCCTGCCTTATTTATTAAACTTTATAAGTACACGTTGTAGTACCAATCATACAACAAATACACTCTACTACGCGACATCATAATACTGAGACTTATGGACTTTATAAACAAATGAAGCTAACTCAGAGAGAATTATTGTCGTAATCGTCTGCAATTGATATCTCGTGCTTTTAAGGATAGTACTATTATCCATCGCTGTGTCGTTCTAGCAATATAATCCAAAAACTGATGCCTGCTACATTTCGATATCTATATGAAAAACCGATCGAAATAACTAACTTTTCTCCTCTTTGTTAAAAGGTATATTATAATGTGGTATATAATGTAAAGGTACCAATACCCGGACACTTAAGCATAGGAAATGTACCAATACCTGGACACGTATCTGTGTCTGGATACCTTTAAAAAAACATAAATTTATGAAAATAAACGTTTGAATATTATAACTTAAGTTTCAAACTACAAAAAAAATACTTTTATCTTTGATTTTAATACGCGTTATACTTATAAATAATAAAGGTGTCCGGATATAGGTACATGTCCGGGTATTGGTACCTTTACCTTATAGCGCATCGATTTATGCGTGTGCGGCATAAAAATCGATCAGATGGATCCTTAAGTATCGAATGTATCATGTAAGTTTATCTTAACAGCTTATGTCAAAACACACCTCAGTATTACCAAATGTCACATTTGTCATAACAATATGAAGAGATACTCCTAGCGTGATACTTAAAGCTCTTACAACTTTTACAACACACTTGCGCATAGATAGTAGCAATAGCTGGGGTTTTGGACTAGACATGATGCGGTTGAATATGAGGCAGCCGACTTGACGAGATGGATCAGGATTTCATGCTATTCTCGTCCAGACGCCTTTCCGTCGCCATCGTCAACAGATTGGAAAATTCCATCTCTAATAATTGTCTTGCCTACGAAAATAATACAGAATATATTCACTTATGTTTTAACAAGTTTTTATTGTAATGTAACTGTAAGCATTTACCTGTGTATTCTGTGTGGGAATTTGTAAAGTTAATGCAAAACTATTTGCATCAAAACTTTCGTCTAGAGCTATGAGTGCACCGTGCACCCCTGATTCTAAGAGGTTATTCCCGTATTCCTACGAGTATTGGATGTTAATTTCTTTCGTAAGTAATCGATCGTAGCGGAGCATTAGTGCTAGTCTACAACCTTGCTTTAAAGGATATTTAAGCTCTAAACCGTAAGAAATTGAACAATCACAATACAATTTGAGGAGAATATTCGACTGTGATTGGTCAATTTCTTACGGCTTAGAGCTTAAATACCCTTTAAAGCAAGGTTGTAGACCAGCACTAGAGAACGTTTATCTACCTTCAAACCAATCGACTGTACCCATCTTATGACACGATCATTACTCCACACGAGTACATCTATATTGGCACCTTCTGCCACTCGTCTTCTCTCTTCTAATTGCTGTCTATCATAATTTAGTCTCTTTAAGCAAGAAATGCCATACTGCAAACTTGTTCTGCGACAATATATCGACAATAATTTAATAATGTAATAATATTGCTATAACTATTGCTATATAATACATTGAAATGCGCAATTATAAATAATAACATTAGATAAACAATGTATTTTAACATATCAGTAATATAAACTAAATTTTTAGATGAATTTGTGAGTGCCTCAACACTGTCTTTTTCCTACCTGTGAAAACTGTCAACCATTCTCAGTTGACCACGAAGATCCTTCTTCGTAAGATGATCAAGCATTCTAGCATCAACAAGGCACTCCATAAAAGTAGATCGGTACTGAGGCAGCCCGAGGCTCGGTAACCAGACATTACCTATCCACTCGTGATTCATATCACCAAATGCTAATGTTGTGCGAGAAGTTTTCGGTGCTGACGGGCTCGTAAGCGACACCATTTCCTGAATGGCTAGTCTCAGCTTTAATCGGTGCAAAGGATTACTGTCACAGAAGTACAGAAAACAATTGTAGACACAATTGTAACATTATAATGTATTATAACGTTATATTATCACAGTTATAATGTAATTTTTATTTTATATAATTTTTATTTCTTTTATATAATTTTTACAGAGTACCTTATACCAATCTCTCGCTGAATCTCGGTATCGCTAAGAGCGCTCATGATGGCACCACTTTTAACGTTTGCTCGACAAGCGGCGACATACCACGTTGGCATGCCCACCCAAAGCTCCAACCAGGCGACTACCGTTGGTCCGTTCCATAAAGCAAAGGGCGTTCCGGCTTTCATCGCTTCCGCTAAAAGCTCGTGCCGCGAGGAGTCCAACATGCTACCAAACATGCTTGGACTAAAATATTAAATATATATAGAAGATCGCAGTAATTATAAATTACTTATCTTCGCAATCTCAATATAATGCGATGTAGATATTAGAATATATTTATCGCAGTATTATCGTAAGATTTGAATAATAATTGTCTGTTAAAAATCCTCAAGTATAAAAAGAGCTTGAGGTCTAATAACATATTGCAATTCTAAAAAGTTTCAGTAAATGCTTCCTACTATAAAATTATTGCTTGAAAATTTTGTTTATCATACTTTTCATCCATAAAGCTAAAAAACTGTAACAAACGGGTTGGGCATTCCTTGCTTACAATGATAATTATATATTTATTAGAAAAGTTGCTCAAAATGTTTCCCACTGTCTTGTAGACATTTTAGGTACCTTGTTATTATGGAATTGGCGATATTTTGGAATTATTAGTCAATTTTTCTTTCATAACAGTTGAATACAGTCCCTGGTCATATTATTAGACGCACCTTAATTTTTTTTACAATCATTGACTTCCCATGCACCAGCTTTATGATACCGCTCATCTATCATTGTTATAAACCATCAAATTATGTTAAGAAACTATTGTTCTACAGAAGTCACTTGTTTATGACGTATTTCACTTAACCGTAATAATGATAGTAAACAAGTATGATCTTGCGCCAGTTGCATTGTTCACAATAATGATGCAGGAGACACAGTACAAGCATACCTACATTAATAGTATGCCAAAGCGAATTAAAATTTTAATAACCGCCAAAGGCGGCTTGACTAAATATTAAAAATATACATATTTTTTGACTGCCTAAATAATTGATAAAGTGTTTTTTTAGGCATATATCATATAAATATAAAATTGATAGCTTTTTTCACCTCCCAATCTGAATTCTATTAAAAGATTAAGTGCGTCTAATAATATGGCCAGGGACTGTCAATATTATTTTCTAATTGTCCTCATACATAAACATTTGATTACATTATATGACAACTAATGTAACAATCAAGAAATGGTATTGGTAATAACGTTAAAAAAGTTGATATATAAAGTTTCTTAAAAAATCATTTTAAAATGCATGTTTATAAAAACACTTTTACTTAGAATTATATTTTCTATCAAATCCTATAAGCTCATGTTATCTTATTTTGGAACATTTATTGTATGACACAAATGCAAAAACAATTAAAATAAAGAAGTATTACTTGATATATAACTCGAGCGCAAAGTATCAATATTTGAAAGTACCATAAAAATTATTGTTGTATGCTTATGTGTATAATTAAAGATAAAGTAAAAAATAAAATTTTAAATATATGTAGATGTATATTTTTTACATGTATGTATGTAGGTGTATAGGTAAGTATATAAGTGTTTAGAGAGAGCGCACGCGTGCGCGTTAAATTATCTATCATACTTCATCATACTTCATCATACTATTATATAAAACCTGACTGTTTGTCTGTCCGTCCGTCTGTCCGTGAACTACTCATTTGTTAGTGGACCGAATTTTTACCAAAAGTATATGAAACAGGGGTAGAATTTTCCGGGAAGTGCCATGATGTGTATAGTTTTTCGTTACCGATTTTCTGGAAACCGGTTTTTCTAATTTTCTCAAATTTTCAGGAAATAATTGACCGAATCTCAAAGAATTATAGATCAAATAGAGGTAGAATTTTCCGGGGAGTGCTATAAAATGTATAATTTTTCGTTACCGATTTTTTTGGAAGCCGGTATTAGAAGTTTTTCCAATTTTTCGAGAATTAATTGACCAAATCGCAAGAATTGTATATGAAGTAGGGGTAGAATATTTTCCGGGGATTGCCATGATGTGTACAGTTTTTGTTACCAATCTTTTTGGAAACCAGTTTTTATAATTTTTCTAATTTTTCGGGAAATAATTGATTGAATCTTAAAGAATTACATATGAAGTAGAGGTAGAATTTCCCGGGGAGTGCTATAAAGTGTACTATTTTTTGTTACCGATCTTTTTGGAAACCGGTTCCAACTGACCAAATCTCAAAAAATTGTACATAAAGTAGGGGTTGAATTTCTCGGGGAGTGTTATAAAGTATATAATTTTTCGTTACCGATCTTTTTGGAAACTGGTATCAGAAGTTTGACGAATTTTTCGGGAAATAATTGATCGAATTTTAAAGAATTGTATATAAAACAGGGGTAGAATTTCCTGGGGAGTGCTATAAACTGTATAGTTTTTCGTTACCAATCTTTTTGGGAACCGGTATCTTTTTGGAAATCAGATACGAAATTTTCCAGAGAGGGAGAGAGAGGGAGGGAGAGAGGGAGAGAGAGAGAGAGAGAAAGAAACTATTTGCGTGTCTTATTACATATGTCCTTCGGGGCAAAGCCCGGGTAACCACACGGGAAAAAATTTTAAGTTAAAATCACCTGAAACTGCCAGGCCAAAATAGGCCAGGTCTTGTCAAGCTGGTGCGGCCCGACGGTAAAGTAATTTTTACGGCGCTCTTCAGTTGTCGTTGTTTACTATATTGGTTGTTTTAACCAAACAGCTGTCCTGCCGAAATTACCGTGCGGACCGGCATATGTGACCGTTTTAGTAAGCACATACGTAAGTTCGTCTCTCAATCGTCGCTCATTTTGTGATTTGTGTTGTTGTGCGTAATATATATAGTTAACAAATACATTGAGACTGTTTGAAGAAACAATGGACAATTTTACAGTGCAAATATTGTGGAGTGGAAATTTGATAATTTTATACAACGATTTCAAAGTAAGTGCATATTTTTTTTTAATATTCAGAGTTCTTATTATTACAATTGTGCAAAAAATCATGACTTGAGTTGTATACTCGATACGAGAAAAGTATATAACTTGATTATTGAGAACTAAGAATTTTGATGACTTGCAAACATAACCTGCTATATATATATATATATAGTATATATATGATATATATATATATATATATATATATATATATATATATATATATATTCCACTCGCTAAGAATGATCCAAAAAAAGGATGTGTGGTGGAGGCCAATTTTGTTTTAAATAATAAAATTTAATTAATAGTAAATAAATTTAATAAAATTAATAATAAATAAATATAATAAAATACAAATATAAATAAATATAAATAAATAAAAATTAAAAATGGCGGGTCAGCGGAGGGTACATCCGCGCGATGCGCGGGAAAAATAGAGATACATATATCTCTATATATACATAAATTTAATTGAGGAAAATATAACTTAAAGTGGAAAAAATTGTCTGCAAAGAAAAAAGTAAGAAAAAAGTTTAGGGGAGGGATCTAGACTTATATAAAAAAACCTAGTAATTATATAATTTTCATTTCTTATGGCATAGATTCCATTATACCCAAACTTAATGAAATTTATAACATAAACTGTTAAAATAGCAATGTGTTATGATTTTAATATAAATACCTTTTCTTTTTTCTGCGATCAAAGTCACTTTTACTTCCAAGCGTACCAGCTACACACACACTGTCTCCGTAGTCTGGATCTGCTGGTGTACTTACACCTCCTATACCTGATACATCCCCCGGCATTGGTGTATCTTTCCCTTTGATCTAAGTAACAAAAAGATAAGGATTATTACACAGACCAAATGCTTTATAACCATCGTGGTCAAATTTCTCTTTTGCTTCCTCATAGAGGAAGCTTTGTTTTCATAAACTTCGTATATGGACCTTTGATCGCATAATTAGTAATTAGTAATTAGCACGATAAAACAGCTCTTTTGAAACAAAACTCTAACAAAAACTGTCTTAAAACTTATATTAATCCGATTTGCCTCGGTCTACGTACCCTAAGTTATTTGATAGATAGAGTATCATTACAGAAAGATTGTTATTGAATTCGGCGAGGATCGGTAAAGGGATTACCGATTTCTGCTTAAAAAGTGTATAAGATGTACATGTAATTTTATATAGAGTATCATTAAAGGAAGGTTGTTTTAAATTTTGCGAGGATTGGTGAAAGGGTTACCGATTTCTGCTTGAAAAATGTGTAAGTTATTTGATGGATAGAATATCATTTAAGGAAGGTATTGAATTTGGCAAGGATAGGTGAAGGAGTTACCGATTTCTGCCTAAAAAGTTACATGTTATAAGTTATACATATATATAGAGTATCATTAAAAGAAGGTTGGTATTGAATTTGGCGATAATCGGTAAAAGGGTTCTTTCTTATAAAATTTTGAATTTTTTGAGAAATGTCCGTAGCTGCTTTAACTTTCGCCAATTTTGAGATATCGGGCTATTTATAATTCTATTATATTCTTCAATCTTTTCTATCTCTATTTCATATATAATTCTTGAAAATTTAGTTAATTTAAACCCAGCTCTATACGTGATCAAAGGTTCATAATTTTTTTAGAAATGTCTGTGGTATATAGCTATAACTTCCGCCAGTTTTGAGATATCAGGCTATTTATAATTCTATTATATTCTTCAGTCTTTTTTGCTTCCTCATAAAGGAAGCTTTGTTTTCGTAAATTCGTATATGAACTTTTGATTGCATATAAAGTTGGCTCTAATCAACCAAATTTAAAAAAATTATATATAAAATAGGGGTAGAAAAAACCAAAAAAAAGATTGTTTTTTGAGTTTTTAATGTAAATATGTTCAGAGTGTTTTAAAACGTCGAAATATTGCATTAAAAAAAATGTCGGTATGTGTGTATGTATGTCTGTGCCAAATTTACAGAAATTTCTGTAACTCCAGAACTGATCAACCAAATCTTAACGAATTATATATGAAATAGGGGTAGAAAAGACTGAAGAATATAATAGAATTAATAAAAATAGTTAATAATGAAGGGGTTACCAATTTCTGTTAAAAAAAGGTTTTAAAATTTTTTAATTTTATTATATTCTTCAGTTTTTTCTATATTTCTATTTCATATATAATTCTTTAAGGCCGGTATTCATAGTCGGGTTTTATATCCAAGATCGTCTTAAGTATAGTCTTAAGGCGTCATCAGCCAATCAGAGGGCCGTATTAGCATCTTAAGACATCACTTCCTCTATGAGGAAGTCAAGTGCAAATTTCTAATTTGCACAATTTTTTTTACTTGTTTTACTCCTATTTCATATATAATTCCTTAAAATTTGGTTGATTAAACCCAGCTTTATACGCGATTAAAGGTCCATATGCGAAGTCCATGTGGCCTGAACTCTTTAAGTGAAAATTGATTTGATATTGCGTCGATTGTAAAACCCCACTTATGCTACTAAGCTAACCCTCTATCAATTCATAAAAAGATTAAATTTAAAATTTTAAAAGAGTGTGCAAATTAGAAACTTGCACATTGCTTCCTTATCATACAGATTGCTACCATCGCTCTTATTTTTTTAATCAATTTTTTATACATGCGGAAGTTTGTGAGGTTCACGGTAGTGAGGTTCTCCTTTTCTATGGAGAACGATCCAGTGGAGTAAATATACGTTAAATCTTTATGGTGCTTACGCACACACGCATGCACCTTCTTATAAATCTTATATTTACATTATATTAATTAATTTAAGATAATAATTATTTACTTTATGGTATTTAATTAATTAATGACAATTAAGTAATATTGAAGTATTATACATTTTAAGAATAGTATATTAGAAATATACAATATTGGAAAACGTGATTCCTGTGTAAAACAATAAACTTGGTAAAAGATTAATACAGTAAAATGGAAAGAAAACTTTGTTTTTGTAAAAAATAATGTTACACAATGAAAAACAAGTGTAAAATCTATTCCATCAATAGATTTTGCACTTGTTTACAGATTGATTTTTATTTCTAATTTAACTTATATCCCGACAACAGTTGATTTTTCGAAGAGATTTACGCTGTTAAAAAAGTTCCTAATTGTAAATTCATTGATTACTATCGATAGAATGATTCAAAAGTACTCCATTTTATTTCAAAAAAGCAAATTTTAGTTGGTAATGTGGAAATCGGGGACACTCAAAGTTATTCGAGGTCGCCAAAGGATTCCCCTACTTGTCCTTGATATACGTTACATATAATATATATAATAAGTGTCTTTCCCTGAATGAATTGTTCCAGTATCCTATCTTTAACCATTTTTGAAAAAAACGTAGTAAAACTTTTCATCACTTACACTCTCTCTTACTCTGTATAAACAGAAATAAAAAGAAATTCTTTAGAATATTGTAAAATTAATAAAAATATCCTTATTTAATATTTTTATTTACATATATATCAAAGCAATAAATATTTTAGATTGTATCCTGCAATATTAATACAAATCATATAAAAACTTTTTTACTTATACACTTTAAAACATATAAAATCTTTTTTATAAAGCAGAAAAGATAATTAATAATTAATAAAAAACTTCCGGGACTGAGTAAATAGAGAGAAGCACGCCTGTCAAACGCGTCAGTGTTTTTTCGAACTTATCTGCCGTTCCTTCGCCGTGGGGCGACTTTGTTTCAGGTAGTTTGCATGCACAGATATGCAGGACTGACTGCAGATATAAATCGGCAGTGTGGGAGTCGAACTACAGACGATTTCGGGGATTCTGTGCTGCTGCGGAGGGTTCTTTTCAAATTTCCTCGGGTGATCTGTGCTGCTGCGATAATTTGAAAGTTAAGTGATAGAAGCGAAAACAGGCACGGAGAAATCGGAGTCGGAGTAGCACGAAAACATGTCGATAAAAAAGAGAGTGACAGGAGGAAAGAGGTGTGTTGAAGAGATAAAAAACGAGAAAAGAATTCAGATGGACGAGAAGAAAGAGGAGGGCTAGAAAAAGGATATTAACTCAAAGAAAGGCGAGAAAAAGAATAGGACGATAGAAAAAGGTCCACAAGGGCGGTGGAACTGTCAAGAATAAGATATAGGACGTAGGAATCCAAGAATCAATTATAGAATACGTAAAGAAAAGAGGAAGGGAGGAAGAAAAAGGAAAATTTTGGTAAAGAAAAAAGAGTGATAAGATCGCCAAACAAGATAAAAAGAAACGAAAAGAAAGAAGAAGGCATGGAGGCAAAAAAAATCCTGAAAGAGATTTTAGCAAAAATGGATGAACAAGAGAGAGAAAGAAAGAAGGGTAAAGAAGAGATAATGAAGAGATACACGCGACCTGAGGGAGGAATATAGAAAAAGAGAAATGCTTTGGGAAGAACAAAAAACGAGTTTAGAAAATAGAATAAAACAGCTGGAGGAGAAAATAGAAAAAGTGGAGAAGAGTGAAAGTGAAAAGTTAGAGAGCAGTGAACTAATGAAGAAGATGAAGGAGATGGAAAGAAATCCAAATTAACCGAAAGGAGAAAAAAGAAAAATAATATAATTATAAAAGGAATAAAAGTAGAAAATCGAGGTGAAAGAAAAGAGAAGATAAGGAAATTCCTTGAAGAAATCACCAAAAAGAAGATGGAAGTGGACGAAGTGCAGGCAATTGGCCGGGGAGGGTACAAAATGACGCTAGTCAGATTTAATAGATAAGAGGATAAAAGAGAAATAATGGCAAAGAGGAAGAAGATAGGAAGAGCAAGCAAGATATTTATGGATAACGATCTGACGGCAACAGAAAGGCAGATACAAAAACTGTAGTATAGTAAAAGTAGAGAGAGAAAAGGGGAAGAAAGCAACGGTAGGATATCAAAAAATATAGATAGACAATTGCAAAAGGAAGTGGAATAAAAACACCGAAATGCTAGAAAGCAGAGGTGTTTTTCGGAAAGAGTAGAGAAGAGAGAAGACAGGGAGAAGGAGAGAGGAAGAGTGAGAGAGGAGGAAGAAGAGGAAGATAAGGCGGAAAAAGGAAGAGGATTAAGGATATGCTTTTGGAACGTAGCGGGACTAATTAATAAATGTGAAAATGTGAGGATTATTTGGAGAATTTTTACGTGATAGGACTAGTAGAAACATGGATGAAGGAAGATAAATGGAGAAAGATTAAAAATAAGTTGTCCAGAAAAATTTGGAATTGTGTACCAGCGAGAAGGAAACACAGGAAAGGAAGAGCAAAAGGAGGGATAATAACAACATTGCAGTCAACAAGAATTTGAAACTTATAGAGATTAGGGAGATTAGCGACGAGGTAGTAGAAAGCAGATTAGAGTATAATAGAAACAAATGGAGAATAATCACGTTGTACAGTCAAAAGATAGACGATACGATGGAAACACTAAGGGAGAAGGTACAAGAAGAAAATGAAGAATAGTTGCTGGTACGAGGTGATATGAACGCGAGGACGGGAAGCAGAGGAGGACCGATAAATGAGGAAAAAGAGAAAGAAAAGAGGAGCGAGACCAGAAAGTTAGTAGATAAAGTTGTAAATAGAGAGGGACGTATATTAATAGATAAAATAGAAGAAAGATGGGCTATATTAAATGGGAGTTTCGGAAGGGATGGACTTATATAAGAGACTTAGGATCATCGGTTATAGATTATGTCTTAGAGAATGACAGAGCAGGAGAAGAAATAAATATGGTTGAAGAAGACATTAGAACGGAATCGGATCATGTTCCGCTGGAGGTGGAGTTAACAGGACCACAGGTGATGGAGACAGGGAGAAGGGAGAAAGTAATGGAACTAGGGAGAAGCAACTGGACAGAAGAAGAGAGAAAAGAATATTATGAGAAATATGAAGGATGGTCGAGTACACAAATAGATACAGAGGATATCTGGAAGGAGATGAAAGAAAAAGTAAAAACCCCTATCACAAAGCATAAAAAAAGGATAATACCATGAAGATTAGGAAGAAAAGAATAATGGTACAATAAAGAATGGAAAGAAAGGAAAAAAAGATTGAGGAGATTGATGAGGGACTGGGAGAAGGGAAGGATCGGAAAAGAAGAGTATGTGAGGAAAAAAAAGAAGCACAAGGAATGGTGTAAGGAGCAGAAGGGGAGACATGAAAGCAAAGAAGAAGAAGAAAAGATAAGAAACATTAAAAACGAAGCGGAAGCTTGGAAGTATATAAATAAATACAGAAAAAAGAAAACTGAGAGGATAAGCGAGGAGATACAAATGAACGAGTGGAGAGATCACTTCATGGAAATGATAGGAGAAATAAAGGAAAGAGTGGTGCTAGAAATAAGGAGGAAGTAGAAGATGGCACGAGATTGGAGGTAACAGAGGGAATCGAAGAAATATCGAGAGAAGAGATGATTGAAGTAATAAAGAAACTGAAGATGGGAAAGGCAACAGGAGAGGACAGGATTGAGAATGATGCGTGGAGATTTATGCAAAAAAATGTAAGTGAAGAATTGCTGAAGTTAATCAACAGAATCTGGAAAGGAGAGGGCATACCGGGAGATTGGAATAAAGGTATGATTAGTCCAATACATAAAAGAGAAGAGAGAAACGACCCGAAAAATTACCGGGGAGTTACGTTAATGAATACGCCGTACAAAATATATGCAAGTATCTTAAATGCGAGGTTGGAGAAGGTTGAGTCTAAGTTAAGGGAAGTGCAATTCGGGTTTAGAAATAACAGAGGAACGATGGATCCAGTATACACGGTAAACTATGTAGCAAATAAGGAGCTGAGTAAGAAGAGTGGAAAGGTTTTTGCATTCTTTGTTGATCTCAAGGCAGCTTTCGATAGAATTGATAGAAGGAAATTGAATGAAACAATGAAGAAGATAGGAATTGAAGATAATTTGAGACGAAGAATAATGGAAACATACAAAGAAACGAAAAATGTAGTGAAGATAAGGGATAAGAAGACAGAGGAATTTTGGACAGAAAAGAGACTAATTGTAAGACAAGAATGCCCGTTGAGTCCAAACCTACTCAATTTATGCATCATGCATTTAGAGGAAGGAATGGAAAAAGGACAAGCAGGAGGCCTTGTGATAGGGAAAGAAAAATTCTGGACAATAACATATGCAGATGACGTAGTGTTAATGGCGACGAGAGAGGCAGAATTGAAGGAAATGATGAGGAGGTTCAAGAGGTATTTGGAAAGGAAGGGTTTGAGTTTGAGTCCAGAGAAATAAAAAATAATGGTGTTCGAGAAAGCTATGGGAAGAAGGAAGAAAAGTGAGTGGAAATGGAGAAAAAAAGACATAGAGGAGATCAAAGAAATAAAATATCTGGGATATATACTACAGAAAAATAGGGTAGCGGAGAATCATGTAAAAGATAGGCTGAAGAAGGCTACAATAGCGATGAAGAGGACATGGAGCATAGGAGAGAGAATATTTAAAGGAGATTTTAGAAGAAGGATGAAGATGTTCGAGGCACTGGTAGAAAGCGTGGAATTATACGGAATTATACGGAGCTGAAATATGGGGGTGGCTGTACGAAAGTAGATTAGATGTGATAAAAAGAAAGTATGTTAAATGAATTTTAGGATTAGATAGAAGAACGCCGAATTATATAATATCAAAAGAAGCCAAAATAAAGGAAATAAAAGTGAGGGCAATAAGGAGAGCTGTGAAATATGAGGAGAAGTCGAGACAGTCAGAGAAGAAAATAGTTCAAGCATGTATAAAGGATCTAGATAGGAGCAGGCCAAGGAAAGAGGAAAGTAATTGGGAGAAGAAGAGAAGAAGGAAACTGATAGAGAGAGGGCAGGAATGGAGAAGGAGCAGCTGAGGAGAAAAATGGAGGCAGAGGACAGGGAGGCGGCGGAGAATTTCGTAAAGAGAATAGAGGAAAAGAAGGAGGAAGAGAGACAGATAAAGATAAACGAGTCAAGATACAATAGTAACTATAAAGAGATTTTAACAGGAGTTACCAAAGTATTTACTAGGAAAGTAGAAGAAAAAGGATAGAATGTTGATAGCCAGATACAGATGCGGGAGTGAGGTGAAAGGCAGTCAACATTGGAGAGAGAAAGAGGATAGGAGATGCAGAATATGCCAAAAAGAAGAGGAGAACATAGAACATATACTAAAAGAATGTGAAGCGACAAGAAGCGAGATACAGTTAAAGAATTTTTAGGAGAGGAAGGAAAAGGACTAAAAGCAATAAAATGGATAGAAAAGGTTAGAAAAGAGGCGGAGAAAAGGTATGGGATAGAGGGAGAGGAGTAGGAAGGGAAATTGAAAGACAGTTAGAATGTTGAATTAGTTTTGGAGTTAATTAGGATGATCTAAGTGATATATGATATATATGTATGTAAAAGAGAAAGTTATATGTTTGTATTTATGTCATATGTTTGTAAATTTATGTAAGGGTTGACGGAAGTCATTCTAAGCCGCAAGGCAAGGATTAAATAACATAATAATAAAAATAATTAATAAAAAGAGAAGCACATTTAAAATATTACAAGTTTAAATAAAATTTTGTTATTGCATAATAAACAGTAAAAAAAATATGTTTTAAAAATCCGTCTTACATGTCATTTTTTGATAAAACTGAAATGCTAACTCAATTTAATTGATATTAATAAAACGAATCTAATATTTTACTAATAAATATCTTACAAATTTTTCACTATTGTCAAAAAGTTACTGCAAAAAATATCGTTTTAGCCAGAGAACCCTTCTTACTTTCCGTCCAAATAATAAGCAGTCCAAGTAATAACTCATAAATTAATAATTTAATAAGATAATCTAACTTGGTGATGAAATATCTATTTATCCTGTGTTAAATATCATTGACTTTCATTTTTCAAAAATTTTCGCTTTAAAAAAAAAATGAACGCGTGGTCGCCACGCGCGTTAGAAGTGAAACTTCTGAAGGCAAGGCTTTGCCATAACGTTTCTGAAATTAATACAAAAACAATGCAACGGAATTAGTCACTCCAAGCCGTCCGCAACTCGAAAATATAGTGTTACACGCAGTCCTCACTATATCCGTCTCGCCAGTGCCGTACGCCTGATCGAATTTTCGATCGCAAAATTGACGCGTTTTTGAGTCGCAAAATCGAATTTACTTACCGATCCAAAAGGAGTTTCACTTTGAACGCCTGTTGGTCGAATTTTCGTGACACTATTTCGTGACGTTTTTTCGTGTCGCACAATCGAACTTACTACCGTATCAAAGAAGTTTCATTTCGTACGCCTATTGGTCGAATTTTTGTTACACTTTTCGTGTCGCATAATCGAACTTACTACCGTACCAGAAAAAGAACCGTCTCGCCAACGCCGTACGCCTATTGGTCAAATTTTCGTTACACTTTTCGTGTCGCACAATCGAACTTACTACCGTACCAAACAAGTTTCATTTCGTACGCCTATTAGTCGAATTTTCGTTATACTTTCCGTGTCACACAATCGAACTTACTACCGTACTAAAGAAGTTTAATTTCGTACGCCTATTGGTCGAATTTTCGTTACACTTTTCGTGTCGCATAATCGAACTTACTACCGTACCAAAGAAGTTTCACTTTCGTTACACCTTTTCGTGTCGCAAATCGAACTCACTACCGTGCCTAAAGAAGTTTCACTTCAAAAATTTCCAGTCATTTTATTTAAATCTTGAGAAAAAATTTCCTGAGGTTTTCCAGATATTTCTATTGAAATTTTTAGACTTAAAAATTAGAGTATTTTATATGTAAATTTAAAATTAATTCCGTTATTATTTAGACTTCTTATTCCTTCTTATTGCAATTATGACAAAATTAAGAGCTATTTATTTTACAAATTACGAATTTAAAAAAAAATACTGAAATAAAGAAATAAAGAATTTTCACAAAATATGTATAAAGTTTCGTACCTACTCATAATATCATTTTTTTACTTGCAAAAATTATAGTAAGAAAGGAGAGTACAATCTATATATAAACATGAAAAAGTATCAACAGTTAAATATTGTGAAGAAACATTCTTTAAAATAAAACGAAACTCATCTAAAATTCTAAACAGAATATATAACATGTGTATTTGTATATACTCGCAAAATAAAAATGATATTTTTGAAGAGCCAGTTTTGACAAGTTTCCTGAAAAAGTTCTAAATTTTCTAGATCTTTCAAACCAGTAAATATCTCAAATACGAATCTTTATATAATTGAATTGCTTATATAAGGCTCCCGGATATCCGGCCGCCATGTTAGATCATGACTTCAGAGGCGAGAAATGACACACTGCACTGATCACTTCGAAGTGATCTGAAAGTGTTAATTTCTGCAAATATCTTTTTATTTGGAAATTGCACGCAAGAATTCTCAGCGTGTCATTTCTCACCTCTGACGTTACGAGCTCATATGACCGCGGCGAGAACCTATAAGAACCTTAAGAAGTTTCAAAAAATTATTGGGACATTCATTATTATATGTGAGCCTTCGAGAAAATAACTGAACAGTGCCGTCCCAGATAGCCAAGCGTGATAGAGCATATTGAGCAAACTAATGCATT
>NW_020213745.1:154655-156228 GCF_003070985.1 Temnothorax curvispinosus | reverse complement strand
TCAAGGGCAAATAATAAACAGTAAAATAGTAGAGGCAAGGTATAATACAAGGTACAAAGATATAGAGGCGACAAACAAAACGCCGAGTTATTTATTAAAAGCGAACTTGGATAAAATGAAAACAGGAGACGAGATTAGAGCGATGGTAAAATTAAGGTGCGGTAATTTTGAGGACGCAAATAAATACTGGCTTGACGAAAAAGATACGAAGTGTAGATTCTGTAAGTCAGGTAGGGACAATTTAGAGCATTATATAAGCGAGTGCAAGATCACAAGTATGTGGTTTGAGAATATAGGTAGGAATAACAGAGAACGATTAGAGAATATATGCGATGACAGAATGGAAAAAGGAAAGGTGCTAAATAGATTATGGAAAAGGAGAGAGGAATGCTACAAAAAAGATAACGATTGTAAATAATGTAAATCATAATGTATTGCGGCTTGTTTTGTAAAGAAGAATGTTGTTTGATGCGTGGATGGATGTGTGAAGTGGAATTGTAAACCAAGTCCTTTCTTGGCGTATAGCTGAAATAAAGACATATATTCAGCGACTTAAAAAATCCTTAAGTTTGAATAACATAATTAAAAAAAAATGTCATAGGTCCTTAATGGCTATGTAAGTCAACTTTGACGCAACAGGCTATGTGAATCAATATCTTTTTAACCATAATATACAACAAATTCCTTTTAAGGATTAAAAGTCATAACAATATACTTAATTTTGATTACAATAAAACTTCTTCAACATGTCACATATCGTAGATACCTATATTATGCCAAAATATACTAAAATATCCTTTTTTTTGCAACTTTAATTGCAAATTTCTTAAAATTGCGACGTGACAGAGCAACTTGGCAAACAGGATCATATTCAGGATTCAGCGTCCAAAAAACTATAAAGAACTGTTATTCTCATTTTTGTACTAAAAAAAAAGTAATTTTTTGTTGAACAGTATAATAATAATATAATATATACTTAAATCATTTTTGTTTATAATCCCACAAACAATTATTAAGACAATCTGATATAGAAAAAAAATAGTGCGTCGAAATTACCAGATAAAAGTTTATCAACGGTTGTACTAAGACGCGTGTTATGCTCCTCATTCATCTTTAACCGTTGATTAACACGCATCACTTCTGCGTTCTTTTCTTCTAATTGTGCTTCCAGTCTTTGAATTCTATCCTCCGCGCTACCATGTCTCTCCTGAGCCTGCTTAAATTTCGCATAATTAAAATCATTGATTTATTTGTAATATTAGCAACTTCCATAATAATGTATCTAATTTAATTACTGTTATTGAAAGCTGATATTTACGAAACTATCTCTCATTACTTTTAACAAATTTCGATTTCATCTCAATGGCAAATGTCAATTCTCATGATTGATTGGAATAGATTGGGTAGAAGATGATTATATATATGTATCAAAATGTAAAATTTAGGGTAAGTAATGAATATAACTTATATTGTACGTTTCTCTCTCTCTCTCTCTCTCTCTCTCTCTCTCTCTCTCTCTCTCTCTCTCTCTCTCTCTCTCTCTCTCTCTCTCTCTCTCTCTCTCTCTCTCTCT
>NW_020213745.1:121817-154645 GCF_003070985.1 Temnothorax curvispinosus | reverse complement strand
TATATATATATATATATATATATATATATATATATATATATATATATATATAGAAAGAGAGAGATTTATATATATATAAAATCATATTTATATAATTTCTTCTAATACTTCTATATAATCTAAATGAAACATTCTATAATAGAAACAGTAAGAAAATAAAACGTGTTGTATATGAGCGAGAAAAAAGAGACAGAGAATGTATTATATCAATAAACACATTCAAAGGTAACACACTATTCATAAACTATAAATTATGATATTTGAAACATATCCGTCATTTGCAGAAGTAAAAGATTTTGTACAGACCAGGTTAACTTCCACTATTCATGCTACGTTATATCAGTTTGCAAATCATATAAGATAGGACATAATCAATTTTCAAAAGTATGAAAAAAATTATGTAACTAAAAATTATTGATGCACATAAATTTAATTTGTAAATTTAGCTTGTATTTAAATTTAGCAATTTGTGTGTTTTAGCGTAAATATTATAAAGACACTGCGGTGCACAAAAATACTTGATCTGTATGTATGCTGAATGCTATTATTATGCTTCATACATATAGTAGTACAGAGCATAGAGCAGCAAATTATTGTCGTTTGATAAAATTAACTTAAATATAATAAGAACACAACTCTGTGGTAATAATGCACGTTAAGAAAGAGAAGCTCTCTAGATACAAATCGTATCTCGGGAATGTTAAAGTGCAGAGGAATAAAAAAAGGGAGAGCTGATGTGACATGATATGATTCCCCTGCGTACCTGGTTGGGCCTCCTCACCTGCGTCAGAGCCTCCATCCTCTGCTTCAATTGCTCTTCCATTTCTGGTAACTTAGCATATTGAGCTAGTTTCTGTTCCGCAAGTTCTAGTTTCTCTTGTATAGCCGCAATTTTTTCCTCTTGGAGCTTTAGTAAATTCAATTAATCATAAGAAAATGATTGTGTTATATAATTATAATAAAAAAAAAGAAAATAAATAAATTAATATGTAATTTACCTTTAATTGAGCTTTCTTATGTTGCAACTCTTGCTCCAGCTTCTCATTGAGGTCGTGAAGACTAGTAGACTCCCGTTGAGCATTGAGATATCGTTTTTCTAGAGTTGCTATTCGCTCCTCTTGGTCCTCTTTTTGTGCCACGTTCTCTCGCAAGTCTCTTTGCAGTTTAAGACCTGCCTCTTGTGCCTTCAGAAGATCTTTTTGCGTTTTGGATAGCGTTTCCTCTAACTCGGCAACGCGTCCACTTAGTTCCGCTACCCGTCGTTGCCATGTACTTAATTCTGAGCTCTAAAATAATATTTATAATATTTTATATCGGCTTATGAAACAATTATCGATTTATACCAGCCACCATTCAAGCTACTTGTGTATTGTAGAAACCGACAAATGTGAACGTATTATGTAACTCTATGCAAAACACTTCATGAACAAATTTTATGATAATTATCTACCTACGTGATACTAAGACTAATTCAAGAAAGTCGTTATTGTGGTATTCATAGATTTCGCTTTTTATTGTTTTATTTTTAATGTATCTACTACAGTAAGGGAACGGCAAAACATCTTAAAGAAAAAATACACAGGCCAACTGCCCCTACAAAACACCTTGTTTTTGGCTGTAGAAAAAAATCCTGACGTGTAGGGGCAAAACTGAAGTTATATTCGGTTTCAGCAGGCGAAAATACATGGGAATACCATGGTTTAGTTCATGGCGCAGACAACTTTTCTTTTTTTGTAGGCCTGTAATATCGATTTAGGTACAATCCATTGTTAATCACCAATCATGCGATCACAAATAAATGTTAACGTGAATGTTATTATTCATTCCATAACATGACATATAGGAACCACTGAAAATATTATATACTATGTACAAAAAGATAATACGTATTATGCTTTATAACATTAATGATTAATTTATACAAACGGCGATGCGAGTCAAGCGCGGAACATGGTGCGTAATAAAAATTAAAACGTGTATTTACGAGTAAAGAACGTTTCGGCTCTTCCTTTGAGCCATTTTCAGCTTTATTAGCACACACAGGAAATTATTTCTGCAGGGCTCGAGGTAGCAAACTCCCTTCCTGGAGAGATGATGTCGTGATAAACGAGCTGGTACACACGATTATGGTGGACATTACCACTAAGAAACGGAAAAAGCATTATGTGTATTCAATCCTTAAAGGAAACAAAAGAAGAAAGGAGAGAGCTTCCCTCAAGTTCTGCAGCAGTCAAAAATACAATATATGCAATATGCATTAATTAAAAAGTCGTAGAACGACGGTGTGGATACGGAGAGTCGCACATCTCGGAACAGAAACGAGAATATCGCAGTCACACACGTGTCGGTAGAAAACGAAGTGAGAAGCGGGTCATAAGTATGCCGGTCAGAAACGTAATTATAAACAAAATAACCAGCCGAATAGGGGAAACCAAAGGTTAAGCATTATTTATGACAGATAGATCTGTCGCCCTGCAGAATAATTTCCTGTGTGTGCTAATAAAGCTGAAGATGGCTCAAAAGAAGAGCCGAAACGTTCTTTACTCGTAAATACACGTTTTAATTTTTATTGCGCACCATGTTCCGCGCTTGACTCGCATCGCCGTTTGTATAGATGACATTTTCACGAGTTTAGATATATTATTGATTATACGCAGGCTGGAAAATGCGTTCTTTCACCTATAATTATTTCTCTTTTATTACTTATGTATTTGGGCCCTATGCAACTTCTCTACTTAAGGATTGGATTAAATTCAATAAGTGTTTTATTAAGAGTACGCACATAAGGGAATTTTTAAGATTTTGTCTAGCGCATAACATTATTCCCGCACACCTAAAAAGTATTAAAAATGTAAATTTATCTTTTCACAATCCCAGAATCGCCGCTAAATTTAATTTTAATATTAAGTCCGCGGTTCAGAAAATACTACGCTTAGAATTAAATATTAAATGATACCTGCCGACAGATTGACTATTTCCGTACACAAATTTTCCGGACAGTGCGCAGTATTTCCCAATGTTTACCGTTCCGTGTTTATAATTCCTTTTTCCGAAGACAAAACATTTCTTTACACTCTTTCGATATTTCCAAGCTTAACTCTATCAAGAAAAAAATGTCATGGTTACTCGATAAACAGAGGAAAGAAAAAATTAAATTGATTAAACCTGTTCATTATTTTTACGCGGACTCCTTTTCAACTCGCAATCTTTCTCAAATCAACCACACGGTTTCCGACAACTCAGTAATTCTCAATAGATTCAATTTTTCGTCTGATCCTACACTTCTGGGAAAAGCACAATCAGTCGAGATCTTTCTCTCACCGCAACCCTTTTCTAACTCCACAGCACAATCCTCTCTGAACTCCATAAGAAACAATTAGTTTGTTAATCTTTCTTCTGCCCAATTTCCTTCTGACATTATACATCTTTTACAGTTGGGCGACAATTTCTCACTCCCTTATCACAATAAACAAAAAATTTTATTTGAGTTCATTAAAAGCATAGAAAATAATATTAAGCGTCTTCCTCTTCCTACACAAACATTCATTAGAAACCGCTCGATTCCCATCATTAACGAGATTAATTCAGACTCTCGTTTTTCTCCCTCTCTCTCGGACAAAATCATTTGTAAAATGTTATCACAAACCAAAGCTTTTCTCCATAATAATCCTGATATTATCCTTACCAGAGCCGACAAAGGGAACATAACCGTAGCCATGAACTCTCTTGATTACATAAATAAGATGGAGTTGCTTTTATCAGACACGAACACTTACTCCAGAGTAAAAAAAGATCCTATCTTTTCCCTCACAAGAAGTGTTAGAACATTGCTCACTAGATGGAAGAATTTGAAATTCATTACACCCGCTACTTATAAGTTCTTCTATGATAGTGATAGAGTACTTCCGAGAGCCTATGGACTTCCGAAAATCCACAAACAAAACTACCCGTTAAGAATCATAGTTTCGTCCATTGACGGTCCGTTACACAATTTAGCCAGATTCTTACACAACATAATTTCTTCGAGTATTCCTAAAGCCAATAGTCACATTAAAGACAGCTTTCAACTGGTTAATAACCTGAACGGTTCAAGCATAGATGACAATTACACTCTTGTCTCCCTTGACGTAGTTTCGCTTTTTACAAACGTTCCCACTGATCTGGCTATTGACAGTATTTGCAATAGATGGGAACATCTTTCAAAAAACTGCGACCTTCCTAAAGACGAATTCGTTCTTGCTGTACAACTCATTCTTGACTCTACTTTTTTTAGATTCAATAACAATATATATAAACAGAATTTCGGATCTCCCATGGGTTCTCCTTTGTCTCCCGACCTTGCGGTTCTAGTTTTACAAGATATTGAGATGAGGACGATTGGAATTCTCAATTTCTCTCTACCGTTTTTCTACAGATACGTGGACGACATTACGATGGCCATACCCTACGATATGGTCGATTTTACCTTGCAAACATTTAACTCGTTCCATCCACGCTTACAATTTACTATAGAGGTGGGTAATAAAAAACTAAATATTTTAGATACCACCATTATCAACAACAATGGGCTTATCGAATTTGATTGGTATCATAAGCCCACTTTTTCGGGCCGTTATTTAAACTACAATTCTTGTCATCCCTCAAAAGCGTGGTACCATCATGGGACTCATCGACCGAGCTTTTTTATTGTCTCACCCGAAGTTTCACGAGAAAAATTTAGGACTTATCGTTAGCATCCTTCTGAACAATGATTACCCTTTAGATCTTATATTTAACACTTTTCACGAACGTCTTAAAAGTCTCTTTTTTAAACAAACCAAAAAACAAAATCCGAATGATACTAACAACGACGCTGCTTTTAAAAAATGGTTTACCGTTCCGTTTTTTCCTTCAATTTCTATCAAATTCAAAGATATTTTCAGGGATTCAGATACTCACTTATCATACTACAGTGTTAATAAATTAAATAAATTTATCAAAGTTCAGAAGGATGCTCTTCCGACTTTTGCAACGAGTAATGTCGTCTACAAGATTTTTTGCCGGAATTGCGACGCATCATACGTGGGTCAAACTGGTAGACAACTAAAAACCAGAATATCTGAACATCGCAACCACATCAATAGAAATGGTTCCTCCCACTCCGTGATCACTGATCATAGAATTCAGAATGACCACGATTTTGATTGGGATATTAGATCATGAAAGATTCTACCACAAGCGACTTATTTCTGAAGTTCTATACATAAGACAACAGCGCCATAGTTTGAATTTACAATCGGATACCGACTGCTTACACCACGCATACCTGTCTGTCATAAATAATGCTTAACCTTTGGTTTCCCCTATTCTGCTGGTTATTTTGTTTATAATTACGTTTCCGACCGGCATACTTGTGACCCGCTTCTCACTTCGTTTTCTACCGACACGTGTGTGACTGCGATATTCTCGTTTCTGTTCCGAGATGTGCGACTCTCCGTATCCACACCGTTTTTCTACGACTTTTTAATTAATGCATATTGTATATATTGTATTTTTGACTGCTGCAGAACTTGAGGGGAGCTCTCTCTTTTCTTCTTTTGTTTCCTTTAACGATTGAATACACATAATGCCTTTTCCGTTTCTTAGTGGTAATGTCCACCATAATCGTGTGTACCAGCTCGTTTATCACGACATCTCTCCAGGAAGGGAGTTTGCTACCTCGAGCCCTGCAGAAATAATTTCCTGTGTGTGCTAATAAAACTGAAGATGGCTCAAAGGAAGAGCCGAAACGTTCTTTACTCGTAAATATACGTTTTAATTTTTATTGCGCACCATGTTCCGCGCTTGACTCGCATCGCCGTTTGTATAGATGACATTTTCACGAGTCTAGATATATTATTGATTAATGATTAAATAATAAAATTTTAGTTACATTAATTACTGGATTGTCCCATCATTAATGCGGTTTTTTAGAGATATTTTTGAAATAAAACAAAAAATTCGACATTTTTATTTTAATCCAAAATATATTTTCCATTATTATTTACAACTTTTTCCCATCTTAATCTGTTTCAATTTTTTGACAATAAAAGTTCTTTCAGTTTCTTTCACTTTTGAGCTAAAGAAGAAATCATTAGCTTTCTCTTATAATGCATTATTTATGGGATGACCCAATATATGTAAGTTATGTGTATGTAATATAATATATACTTCTATAAATATATATACATATATATATAGGGTGCTACAAAAGTTTTACAATACGCAACATTTATTGGATAGAGCAGGATGAACTTTGTTGTATTCGAAAGAGCGTTCAAAATTAGGTCGGGAAAGACCTTGCCTGCAGTACATTCCGAGCAAGCAGTGAGAAAAGATTAGAAAATAATATCATGGACAAAATAAGAGTCTCGTGCGATTATTCATTATAACTTTCACGTGGTTTGTTTGTAGACGAGTGTGTAAAAGAAGTGTGTGTGTGCGTGTGCGTGTGCGTATGCGTGTGTGTGTGTGTGTGTGTGTGTGTGTGTGTGTGTGTGTGTGTGTAGCGATCATGGCGCAGAAAGATATACGCTGCTCTAATAAACCTAAGATCCGAGTTCAAATCCAACCAAAAATCGTCGGTTTTTATTCGATCGTTATTTCTCGGAAGGGAATGGCAACCGAGAGTATCTTTTGCCACGAGCACCCCTCTATATTTAAGGACCTGATCCTCCAGATTGGGAACTGGGCGCTAGGTTAACAACTTGTCCCGTTAATTAAAAGAAATTATTATTAAAAAACCAAAAGAGAAGCTTCGGATTAGATGAAGGTCAAATTTCAGAAGGCCATGGCTCGATCTTGAGTTGTAGTACTACTAAAGAAAAAAAACGATGAATTAAAAGGAAAAAGGTAACTTAATTCTTTCATGATGACGTATCACAGATAGGAATTGGAGTTCTGAGTAATTTACTTAAGTAACTTATCAATTAATGAAAGGTCATGGAACGTAAATGTGTAAACTAAAAAGAAGTCATGCACCATTTTGTACAAAAAAAAGCCAATCGGCGCTGTCACTATGAGTCGCTGTTTTATAGAGCCAGCTGCGTTATTCTTTGACATATGTACTGCCCCAGTCAAACTCCCCGCTCGAATCGGATCACGCGGCAGTAATAACGATGATCAGCCGAGACCTTACGCCACTCTGACATGCTTAGCTTTAGAACACCGTGACTGTCAAGGCACGAAGCCCTCGGAGTACGCACTCCGTCTTGTGAGTAAGTAAGAAAACGATGAAATATCAAGTTTTGAAGGAAAGTTGTCCACATCGGATGACGATTTTCCGATAGTAAGTTTCAAAATGGAGAGTTTAATCTCGAGGAGCCCGCACAGTACAAGCCGGCCGGAAACTGTGGCGCTAGAAAACATCGCAGCGATTGAAAAACTGCTGCAAGAAAGTAAACGTATCACTTACAGACAGATCGAAGAACTTATCCAGATTGGACACCTGCGGTTTATCGCATTCTGCACAAACATTTACAAGTAAGGAAGGACTGTACTCTCTGGGTACCCCACTCGCTCACAGAAGAGCAAAACAGAGGGTACAGTGGTGAAAAAAATATGCTAAAACACTTCTAATCTGGATTATCTCAGGATGTAAATAACATCGTTACTGGTGACGAAACTTGGCTGTACTATTACGATGTGCTAAAATCACAGAGCAGAGTCTGGCTCTTTGAAGACGAGGATAATAAAAGTCTGAAAATCTCGATGTGTAAAAAGAATAATCGCGATATTCTTCAGAAAGCGTGGCCTCGTGGAACATGTTGTACTTACTAGAGTCACAGCGCACAGTAACCATTTCCTGGTATATAGAAGTCTGTTTGCCAAGATTAATTCAAGCACTCAAAAACCTGCGACAAAGATCTCGCCTCGACACTTGGCTTTTCTATCAGAACAACGCACCGGCACATCAGGCGAAGAATATTGCGGCTTTTTCGGCGAAGTCTGGACTAACCCTACTCGATCACCCTCTCTATAGTCCAGATGTCCAGATCTTACTCCTGGTGATTTTGGATTGTTTCCTGAGGTCAAGACGCAATTGAAGAGCAAGCGATTTTCTAGCGACAGCGAGCTTTTGGCAGCGAGCTAGGACCAAGCGAGTTCCAATCTCTCAGAGAAAACGTTGGTTCACCGACTGAATGGAGAAATGTGTTAAATGCGGTGGGATCTACTTCGAACGAATGTAAAAAAAAGTATAGTAGATTACAAAACTTTTGTAGCACTCTATGTATGTATACATATATATAGGATATTTCTGAACTCAGTACCAAAACTGGTACAGTGGCTTAGGTTCAAGTTAAACGACGTTGGTGAAAAGGGGGATAAATGCTGCCGATGTCGGCACGATAACGATAACTTTGGCCTCTTGATTTGACGATGATTTCTGGTAGTTTTTTACACTGAACAAAAAATTATATAGATTTTATATGGCTAACTGCTCTAGTTTTCGAGATGTACAGTATTAAAGTTCAAAAAAAATAATATGAATTTTAAATGATATATTTCGATTGTGTGTATAGATATTGTACATAATAGGCGGGGGAGGGGCTACCGCAACACTCTTTCCCCGCAGGCAGGGTTGAGTGGGGGTGGATCTCGGTTTACGTAAAAAGTTGAAAAACCGAACCGTACAATGATAGACCTCAATTCGGGTGGGTAAACTTCGGAAAATTTTTTGGTCGAAAATTTCTTTGCCTATGAAAACTATTAACATTTCGCGAGGCCAAAGTTATCGTAATCCCCCCCCCCCCCCCCAATGTCATCCGCAAAACTCCAAACATATATATTTTTCAAAAAGCTTGAAACAATGTATTAATTCATGCTAACTAGAAAGTGTGTTGAAATTGATGAAGAAATTTTTGAGCACCTTTTAAAGCTTGTAACAGAATTGTAAGGCTTGTAAAGCTTTAAACAGAATAAAGAATATTAAACAACATTTACTTCAATTTATGTTTTATTACGAGAGCAACTTCAATCCTCTATAACGCTATAACTCTGAAACTGTACGGATTCAAAAATATGTTCATTAAACATTTTCGACTCGTTTTCATGCACTAAAGCCGCTGTACCAGTTTTGGCACTGAGTTCAGAGATACTCTGTATACATATATTTATAATTACATATAAACACACACGCACGCACAGACACACGTACAGAGTGTTGTATTTTATATATAAATAATATATAAACAAATTGAGGTATCCTGCCGAATATCTCCAAAACTGAACCCGACAGGCAAAAATGTTTTATAAGGGTCGACTAACCCTTGACCCCTTGAATTTTGCTAAAATTTCAATATGTTACGGTTACACTCAATTCACTAATACAAAGTACAGTAACTCTGTCCAATGTGCAATAGTAATGAAATATTAAATGTTTAAAATTTTTTTATATTAATGAAAAATAAACCAGGCTCATGCAAAGAAATTTCATTCATAAAACACACTTGGTACAAATTATAGTAGTGTTTTAAATGTTTCTCTACTAGATATCATTCGTGTACACATTGTGACCATATTATTGATAATGAACGCACTGAAAGTTCCGATACCGAAAATTAATTGTTATGTAATTATATATTTTTGTTAATTGTGATGTACTTCTTTTGTAATGTCATTATAATTCTATTTTTCTTATTTATAATACAATTAATACATAATTATAATATATAAATAAATTTTATTATGCAGAATTTTAAATCAATTACGCACATGAAAGATTTTAAACATTAATATTTCATAAACTATTGCGCATTGGACAGAATTGCTGTACTTTGCATTAGTAAATGGGATGTAGATAACATTAAAAATTTAGTAAAATTTAAAGGGTCAAGAGTTGATTATCCCCTTATTAGATAAAAGTGTGGAGGTAAACAAATAAAAGTAAAATCAATGTTTGAAAAAAATTGATTTTCTAAGGTAAAAAGATAATCGCCATTTTTTAAATGGAACTATATAATTTTTTACATAATATAATCCTTAATTCTGATTATTCTGCATATAAAAACATTAAAGTAGAATTATTGAAAAATCAAAAGTTTATGAGATATTTCATACTGTGTTCTAGCATATTTTGACATAAAATATAAAGTGTAAAGATATAAACTACTCACTTTTTGATAACCAAACCTTGATTTATGCACAGAATAATGAGATAAATTATATAATTGATGTAAAGAAAATATAGTTACTTTTTTAAAAATTATGAGATTTGCAACATGCATTACATATATACCTTTTAGAATTCCACCTTAATATATGCAGAATAACTAGAAAAATCATATTTATAAAAATTATATAATTTTATTTTTAAAGATGATCTTCAATATACCTAACCTTAAAAAATCGATTTTTTCGAAAAATATTTTTATTCCATTATTTATTCTCCTCCAAACCATACAACTTTCGTTTGAAATATTTTGACGGTCAAAATATACAGCTAAACTATTCAAAATGAGACACCTTAAATACATCTTTACATACATATCGTATGTATACATGAATATCCAAGAGTTAAGGCCTTCACACATAAAATCCCGTAAGGACGTAAAACGTAAGTGTAAGAAAATCGATCAATCCCTCAATCGAGTATTTTTGTACAGAATTTCATGATCTTTCTTTTTTGTAACCACCTTAATTGACCTCCAAGCCATACAAAACGAGATTTTCGCAAAAAACTGATTTTCGTGACCTTTGACCTTGAATAACTTTTTTAGCACACCCGATATCGTTCTCTATTTTTAATATGTTATTTAAAACAACGAAATAAAGCGATTAAAAAAAAGTAGTTTCTAATTTTTTTGCACAGAAGCCATATTTTCGTCTAAAATGACTGGACTAAAGTTAAGAAAGGGCCATTAGAATGTGACAGTTTGTAAAAATTAATTATTATAATTAATTATTGAGTTTCGACGTATTTACTCCTAAGAAGCTGAACTTGTAATATTAAACTTAAACCATTGAAATCGCTATATTATTACCACTTGCGTACATTTAATAATAAATTTAATAATATTCCAGTTTACTACAAATTATAGAGAGTCCTGTTTACTCATTGCAGCCATTTTGGGTTAATGATGTAAGAAGCGAGAAAATATATCAAAATTCTTGCAACATACATTAAAATAAAAATGTTTTTCAGTAAAATAACGTTTATTACCGATAGAATAGACTTGTAAAATATACCAAAAACTCTTCTTTTGTTTCTGTAATCCATAAATAATCCACATATCGAATTGAATTGTGCCTAATCAAGAACGAAAACGAGCTGTTTGACAGCTGCCGAATTGAAATAAATATTTGCACATATATTAAATTATAACAAAATTAAAGTTTTCGGTATATTTTAATATTTACACAACAATTATTTTAAATATAAAAACATTACACTAAAACAAAAAATGACTGTAAGTTGCAAGAATAATTTAGCTTTAACGTTATTTTTCACGCCTTACAGTTCACAATTTTGCCAAGTGTAACGCTGTATGTAGTGTCAACGCGGACTTGACGATCGAAACAGCAGGAGCCTTAATATATGTAATCAAATTTAAATAAATTCTACGAAAAACTAGATGACACATATGCCAAAGAAGCTAGACATAAAAAGCAAAACATTATACGCAACGCATAAATTCACTCAAAATAAAAAAATTTTACAGAAAAAACTATTTTGAAAGAGTTGTTATATGATGTAAAAATAGCAGACTAAAAATATAAAAAAGTTTTTATTAAGAAAATATTTGAACTTAAAACTTTAAACGCGTCTTTTTCAAAACATTTATCGAACTGATAGTCAAGATTTCTCGATAACTACTAAATTGATTCAATGTTTAACGGTATCTAAAAATATTTTGTTCATTGTGCATTATAGTTTTCCTTAATTTCGAGATTAAACTGCCGTCAGATTTTTTTGTTTCAAATGTTTTAAACAGCAGGAACCTTAAAAAGCTCTTTTTATGACGGTAACATTTTGATATGACCATACAGGATGTCTCAAGTTTTTCTGGATAAACTTTAGTAGAATGTCCCATGAACAGAAATAAGAAAAAAATATTACATAAACATAGATCCTAAAATGCTTTATTAGGAAGTTATAACAAAAGTTAGAATTTCGTGTTGAAGTGACAAAACATACATAAGTGATATGACGTTACATGATGTTTAATAGTAATCCTACCGTAAGTGCTCGCGACAAGCGTCATAGCTACAGCTATCCCGAAGTATGCTTTGAAGATAAGCACTGCTGATAACAGGTGCCCGTATCATTTCACACCGGTACAAAAACTTTTGCCAACTGATCACAAAAAGCGAACACAATTCTGTGAATAATATATGCAACAAAAAGATGACTTTCTCCTATCGAGAATACTATGGACTACATTTACAAGCAATGTTTTCAATTTTCATAAAAATCATGTATGGACATACGAAAATCCATACGCTGTTCGAGAAACAACTTTTTAACGTGAGTTCAACTGTAATGTATGGATGGGCGTATAAAACGACATGCTAATTGGCTTCCATTTCTTGCCAGAACGTTTACACATTCTTTTTTGAACTTTCTTAGCAACGGTTTAGCGATTGCTCTCGAAGTACCTTTATTTTCTCGCCAACACACGTGGATTCGATTAGGTAGATGTATAGCTTGTATTGACATGAGCGCGGCACTTTGAAATGCAAACTTAAGTGAAATTGTTTCTTACATATGTGTTTCATATTTTTACTATAACTTTTTAATAAAACATTTTAAAACCTATGTTTATATAACATTTTTTTCTTATTTCTGCTCATAGAACATTTACTACTAAAGTTTGTCTAGAAAAACTTGGAACATTCTATATAAATATAACTAAAAAATTTTACATTTTTTAACGTTCTTGGCTTATTTCTTAAACATATACATATACAATAATCTCACGCCGTTAGACTATTTTCTATGAAGTTAGGTGAAGTCTTTAGTTTATTGTAGACTTATTGGCACGCAAGAAGAATTAGAAAATCGCATAATGAAAGCTGCATTAACTATCAGGAATAATCCTGATGCCATAAGACGCGCCAGAGAAACATGGATACATCGTGCTGAATGCGGCATTCAACAAAACGCCAATTCAAAAACATACTTAAATGTTTTACTGTTAAACATCATCTTTACTCTTTAATATCTTACTAATGAATAAGTTTAGGACATATGTTTATATAAACTTTTTTGTTCATTTTGACCTAGAAAATATTTCCCTAAAATAGTGCCGTGCAATTCTGAAACACCCTGTATTTTTAATTAATAGACAATTAACAAAAATAAATAAATTATCATAATTAAAAATTAATGCTAAAAATAATTAAATTTTTCAGCTCATTACCTGGATAAACTTTCTTAATCATGTTTTCGGATACATTTCTTGAAAACAAAAATCTTAATACTAAAATATGGAGGCTATAATAATTTTTAAATAAAAATATTAAAAATTAACTGTGGTTAAGTTTTTTAAATGTCTTCTTTAGCTAATTTTAGAGAAGGGTGAATTTTAATAAAATTATAATTTGAATCTTATAATTATATAGTTATGAAGAAATCTCAAAATTACAGTTATAACATATTAAAATTCGAAAAACCACGATAAATACTTATTTCTTTCAATATTGTCATTGAGAGGAGTTGAAGAGAGCGGACGTTGTGAATCAGGTGGAAGTTGGACGGTTGAAAGTGGCAGATAGAGTAGGGAGAAAAAGGTGAAGAGTAGAGAGTAAGAAAGAGTGGAAGCAGGAGAGTAAGGAAAGATACGGTAAGTCAATCGTAGGAAATAAGAAATTATTAATTAATAAGGTAAAGAAAGTTAACAGACGTGCAGGTTAGGGAGAAGGCAGGAGAAGGCGCCAAAGCAGGAAAGGAGGACAGTGACGTCGCCTGTCGGAGAGAACAGGAGGTGGGTTACTGACGAGGAGCGGATAGAAGTAATTAGAAAGGGAGGAAAGAATAGGCGTAGAGGGAGCCCTGGCAAAAGTAAAGCACGCAGAGGTGGCAAATGGAAGCAGGAAAAGAAGGAATAATAGAGGGTAAGCAACAAGGCGACAAGCACGGTCGTGAATACAGGTCTGGAAACTCTAGTAGTGGGGGGTGACTCGCTTAGTGAAGTCATTTTATGTAGTTGAAACTATCACCACCTGGAGCGCTGGAGATTTTTTAAATAACGCAAATACATATTGAATATATTGACATATAACATATGTCATATGTTATATAACATATTACATATTGACATATTGAATGTAACGAACGTACGAAGTCCTAGAAGGTGATTAAATTGACAATGAAATTAACGAAATATTGTGTCGTGCCGAATTGCAACCTGTTAAATTGCTGCAGCAGCTTTTAGCGTCATCAGTAGAATTAGGTTTATATTCATTTGGCAATAAAGTAGCTACCTTTGCTGTGATACAATCCAAGCCTTGACCATGCACATTCACAAAGAAGTTACGCAAGGACGGCGGCGCAAAGACATAATGGCATCCTTTTTGAACGTAAGTTTTTACAAGCGATAGCTTATGAGCATATAAACGTACCTTTTAGGATACAGCAAATTTTGAAATATTGAATTTTTCCTTTCAGTTGCTGATAAGTCTCATTTTGTCACATCAAATGGATTCAGATCTGATCTCGAACGCCAGTACGCCTCTTTACTATCTCATATATTGCTATCAAGAACAATATCAGCAACTTGTACAGAATATTGTATCCAGTCAAACGGATCCACAAGTAGCACAAAGATTAGCGAATGCATTCACCAAGCTAACGACGGATATAGACTTTAGTATGGACTTGAATAACCGTCCTCAGAGATTGAAGTTAAGTAATTTCGATAAATTTGTCGTGAACGTACAAGAATTCTTAATGGTTAAGTAAAATAGAAATTAAAATGTAAATAAACAAAAATAAAATAATTATTTAAACAATACACGCGTGGATTTAATGCTACGCTTGGAATTTTTTAACAAATTTAGTTAACGACGTATTTGTAGAAAAATCGAATTAGTTCATTGCTTTAATCATATTAATCGTACGGTATACGATAAGCGTTTTTAACATATAGATGTACTTTATTTTATTTATGGATGTTATTGCAAAAAGGGGACTTAAGCATATAAGCTTTTTATTTTTTTTTTCGTAAAATAATTGTAAAAAAAAAACAATAATCAGAATCAAACTAAAAACGGTAACTGCAAGGCGGATCTCTTGCTACCACTCATCCACATTTGAACTCATTTAAAACGTTGATTGAGCCAACTTATTTACAAAACTCGCTGCTTTTTGTACATACTATTTTATATCTTACATTTATTATAAAAATATTGTATTGGTTAAGGCCTCCGCAATGAAAAATATAAGGAACAGGGAACAGATATTAGCGATTAATATTATTCCTGATTTCTTATTTTTAATCGCTAATATCTGTTCCTTGTTCCTTATATTTTTCATTGTGCGGGAGCCTTTACAGTGAAACGGATTAGTGGACAACGCGTATGCATGATAAAAAATCCTTGCAACGCAGTGACGCGCGCGGTCACATGGCAAACCTATGAAAATATCGTCATTAAGCGAGTCACCCCCACCACCAAAAAAACGGACAAGTTTCCGGACCTGTATTCACGACCGTGGCAACAAGGAAAAGAAAGAAAACGAAGACGGAAGGAAAGCGAAGGGAAAGCCAACGACAGCGGAAGAGTTGTTCAAGCTGAGAGGGAGAACAGACAGTGTGGGAACAATTACAGACTATATACAAAAGAGGAAAAGAGAAGGAACAGAGGAAGAAATAGCCAAAGCAGAAAAAGAGATATTGGAAAAATTCAACGAAATAAGGAAGGTCAACAGATCACCGCAAGCTAAAATTAAAAAGGGAGAAGAAGAGGAAGAAAAGATGGCAGCAGAAGGGATCCTAAAGGAAATTCTAAGGAAATTGGAGGAACAAGAAATGGAAAGAAGAAAAAATAAAGAGGAAATAAAAAATGAAAGAAAAGAGTTGAGAGAGGAAGTCAAGAAGAGAGAAGAAATATGGAAGCAACAAAGAAAATCGTTAGAAGAAAGAATAAAAAATGTAGAGGAAAAAATGGAAAAGGCAAACCTGAGCGGAGCAGAGAGGGGCGAGGGAAGAAATTTAATGGAAAAAATAAAGGAGATGGAAAAAAATATGGAAATGACGGAGAGAAAAAGGAGAAGAAATAATATAATTGTGAAAGAGACGGAGGAAGCAGGCGAGATAGGAAAGAAAGAGAAGGTAGAGAAGATGATACGAAGTAGAGAAGATAAAAGCGGCCATTGAGCAAGTACAGGAAATAGGATATGGAAATAATAAGATGACAATGATGAAATGTAAAAGCTGGGAAGACAAAAGAGAAATAATGACAAAAAGAAAAGAGTTGGGAAAAAAATATAAAATATACCTGGACGACGATCTAACTAAAACGGAAAGACAGATACAAAAAGAAATAAGAAGAATAGCAAAAGAGGAGAGAGAAGCAGGAAAGAAAATCACGACTGGATATCAGAAGATGTGGATGAATAACAAAGAAATGAAATGGAACGAAAGTAAAGGAAAATTGGAGAAGAGGAGTGTCTTTCGGAAGTAATAAGGAAAGGAAGAGAGATAGGAAAGGAGAAGACACGGACGGAGAACGGGAGAGGAGGAGGGAAGATGTGAGGTCAAGAAAGGAGCAAGCAATATGAAGAAAAGGAGAGCACAATAAACATAGGCTTCTCAAATATAACTAGATTAAAGAGGAAAAATGATGAATTCTGGAAAGAGATGGAAAGCTGGGATATAATAACTGTGCTAGAAACATAGGTAGAGCAAAAAGATTGGTGTAAGGTTAAAAGAACGTTATCAGATAAATATGTGTGGAAATGTCAACCAGCGACAAAAGAAAAAAAGAAAGGAAGAGCAAGAGGAGGGATAATAACAGGCGTTAGGAAAGAAATGGCGGCAACCGGTACGGAAGAGAGGGAAGAGGAAAGAATTGTAGAAAGAATAGCAAAGACAAAGGAGGGAACGTGGAGGATTATAACGGAATATGTAAATAACGATATTGAAAAGAAGTTAAAGTATATAAAGGATTATACAAACGATGGAGGATTAGGGGAGCAAATAATAATAGGAGGCGATTTTAATGCAAGAACTGGAGAAAAAAAAGGATTAACAGAGATAATGGGGAAAAGAAGAAAATCGAAGGATAAAGAAATTAACGCGGAAGGAAGGAAGCTGCTGGAGTTTATAGAGGAAGAGGGATTAGGAATACTGAACGGAACAAAAGGAGACACTGACGGAGAGTTTACATTTACAGGAGGGAGGGGCAAGTCGGTAATAGACTATGTAATTGGAAACCAAGAAATTTGGGAGAACGCGGAGGAAATAAAGATTGGAGAGGCTATAGACTCGGATCATCAGCCCATAACAATAAGGGTAAAAGGAACAAGTGAGAGAGGAAAAGAGGAGAAAGAAATCAGAAGAATAATGAATTGGTCGAAGGAAGGAAAAGAAAGTTACAAAGAAAGAATAAAAGAGGAGAAGATAGAAGGTACGAGTATAGAGGAAATAATGGAAGGAATAAAGAAGGCGGTAGAGCGGGGTGCAGAATGGAAAGAAATAAGAGAAGACCAGAGAGCAAAGAATAAAAACAGATGGTGGGATAGAGAATGTGCAAAGCTAAGGAGAGAAGCGCGTGAGAATCTGGTAAAATGGAAAAAAGGAGAGGTAGATAAAAAGAAGTAAAGAAAAAGAAATATGAGAAAAAAATAAAAGAGAAGAAAGAGTCCGAAAAGGAGAGAATAATGAAAGAAGCGAGAGAAGCAACCAATGAGAAAAAAGTATGGAAATTTATAAATAGAAAAAGGAAAAGCAGAAAAGAGATATGCGAAGAAATAACGGAGATGCAGTGGAACAAACACTTCATGGAGTTGCTAGAGGAAGTTACGGTAAAACCGCGTGAAAAAGATAAGAAGGGAGAGGAAAGAGTAGGGAGCAAAGAGGGACAGGAGGGAATAAGGAGAGAGGAAGTGGAAGAAGTAATCAGGGAAATGAGAGAGAAGAAAGCTGCAGGCACGGATGGACTACCAAATGAGATATGGATTTATGGAGGCGAGAGATTGAAAGAAAAAATATGGGAGATATGCGATACAGCATAAAGGACAAGAGAAATAGCAAGAGATTGGAAAGAAGGAATAATAGTAAAATACCGATAGTAAAAAAAGGAGAAGGGAAAGAAGCGCAGGATTACAGAAAGGTAACATTAATGAACACAAGTTATAAAATATATGCAACAATATTGGCTAAAAGGCTAGAGAAAGAGGTAGAAAAAAAGGAAATACTACCAGAAACACAGACAGAATTTAGAAAAAAAAAGAAACAATGGAAAATATATATGCACTGAACTACGTGATTGGAAGAGTTATGAGCAAGAAAAAAGGGAAGCTGGTAGCAGCATTTATAGACCTGAAAGCAGCATTCGACTTCGTGGATAGAGAAAAAATATGGGAAGTAATGAAAAGAGAAGAAATCAGTGAACAGCTGAGGACAAGGATAGAAGGCCTATACGAGGAGACAAGATGTGTAGTGAGGGTAAAGGGAGAAAAAGGACAATGCTTCTGAACGGTCAAAGGAGTTAGGCAAGGATGCCCACTGAGCGCTATGCTCTTCAAACTTTTGATGGCGGATATAGAGGAGACAATGAGGAAGGGACACGACGGAAGGGTAGTAGGGAAAATAAAATTCTGGGCATTAGCATACGCGGATGATAGAGTAACTATAGCAAAGGATGAAGAGGAGATGAAGAGAATGCTGAAAAGATTGGAAAAATACTTTGACAGAAAAAAGCTAAGAGTGAACGTAGGGAAAACAAAGGTAATGAGATTTAGGAAGGGAGGAGGTAAAATGAAGAAAGTAGAGTGGAGATGGAAGGAAGAAGAAATAGAAGAGGTAAAGGAATTCTGCTACCTAGGGTACATATTCCAAAAGAACGGAGGGCAGGAAGCGCATATAAACAAAAGAGTAAGGAACGCCGCGGTAGCAATAAGACAGGTCTGGGGGATAGGAAATAGTATATTGTACAACTAGTGGAAAAAATGGTCGATTCTGAATGAGTGTGAAGTTGGTAACACTCGCTTCGCTCGTGCGACCATAACACTCATTTGGGCTCGACCACTCTTCCCACGAGTTGTTCATACTATTTTTCCTAACAACACAAGAGCGTGAAACAGGCCGCTTTTCGCGCTTGTTTTACAATTTCATTTCTCCACTAGTTGAGAAATGGCTCCATGTTTCAACGCTTACGTCATCATTGCGAAATGGATCGTTTTGCTCACTCAAAACAAGCGCGAAAAGCGGCCCATTTCACGCTCGCGTTAGGAAAAAGAATGTTCAGAGGGGATTGGGTAAGAAGGATAAAGCTATTCGACTCATTGGTAGCAAGCATAGCGTTGTATGGAGCAGAGATATGGGGATGAAAAGAGAAAGAGAAAATAGAAAGAATACATAAAAGGTATATAAGGTGGACATTGGGCCTAGACTGGAGCATGCCCGGATATATGCTAAGGTAGGAAACTAAGAGAAACAAGATGAAAATAAGTGCTGGTAAAAGGGCGATGAAGTACGAAGAAAAATTGGAGAGTAGAGAAGGAAACGAGATCACAAGAGAGTGCTGGAAGGAAATAAGAGAGAAGGTCAGGAAGGAAGGAAAAATCAAAATGGAAAGAGGAAAGAAGGAGTTTCTATGAGAGAAGAGGATATGCAGTCGAGGAGATAAAAAGGAAGAGAAGGGAGGGATGGAGCAGCATTGAAGATTTAACAAAAAGGGACAAAGACATTCAGATTCAAGAGAGAGACGAAAGGATAAGAGAGTCAAAGTACAATAAATAGTACAAGAAAGTAGCAGAAAACAGGAGGCCGGAATACCTGGAGAGAAAAGGGAAAGAAAAGTCTATGATTAGGATAGCAAGATTCAGATTAGGAAATGAGATGAGAAGTGGAAGATACTGAGAGCCAATGGAAAAAACATGCTGCAGAATATGTGGCGCGGAGGAAGAGTCATGGGAAGCGTCAATTGACGATCCGAATTTACACCAAACCTTTGATGGTCTTTTTGATGGTATTTTTACACCGAAAATTGGGTGTTTTTTCCGTATATCAATGGGATATCAATGGGTATATCAAAAGGTATATCAATGTCATTTAAATGTTTTCGTTAAATTTCATAAAATAAAAGATTTCTCTTACGAAATATCTGTTGTGGTACAAATTAGAAAAAATAATAGAAGTACACTTGTTATTGAGATAACACACCACACAAAATATTAAACAATACATGTTTCTTTAGAATTCTGTGCTTAGAGTGAATGATTCATGCAAAATCGTTAATGATATCGCTGTTTTACCGTTTTACGTATTTACTCGAGCTCGCACGCACGCACGCACGCACACACACACACACACACACACACACACACACAAGGTGTGCGCGTGCGCCATAAGTCATTAAAAATGCCATCTTGTATACTATAATATTATAATTTTGTATTCGTTAAGTGCAAAAGAAAATTTAAGAGAAAAGTTACATTGTTTAAGAAAGCAAATAGAAACAAATTTTTTATACCATGAATGTTTTTAGATATTGTAATAAATATCTTTCTATATAAAATTATTCTATCATTTTATTTGTTCGATGGCTCATCATCAGAGCTGTCCAAGATAACAAATTCGTCATTGCTATGCTCAGAAGGTATCAATATATTTTAAATAAAAAAATAACGGGTATATCCGCCGCTTGCATGCCACATCTCTCCCTCCCCCGTTATCATCTTGAACAGCTCTGATGATGAATAAAACTCTCTATAAAACGCTCTATCAAACGAATAAAACGACATTATTAGGAGGTCAGAACTGCTTCCGGCGGGGGTTTGAAGATGTAAAACTATTTTTTCTTTAATACTACCATTATTATCTACAAAATTATACATAATTGATAACCCGGATAGCTTAAATTGGGCGAAGTTTTTTTATACCTCCAGTCATTTTGCATATAACAGTTATAAAAAGATAAATAATTTACAAAATATTTTATATTTTATTCTGATTACATAGTGTTTATGTATTTTTCTTAAAACTATGTATTTTATTAATTTTTACATAAAAATATTAAAGCAGTCATCGAAAAATAAATATTTCATATTTTGTGTCAAAATATGTAAAAATAAAATATAAATTATTTTGTAAGCTGTTTATTTTGTAATACCTGTATAATTTGTAATACCTTTACATGCGGAATAACTCGAAGAAACAAATTACTTAGAGAAAAATATATTGTTAAAAAGAATATCGATAACGTCGATATATTTTCTAAAAGATATAAAACATTTGTTTCTATCATCATAGTTGCTCTTTCGAATAGTGCAAATTTTGTTTTAACATTTTCTTTTATATTTGATGGATAAAAAATTTATTGTTTCCAACTTTTCACCTCACTTTTGAAGTGAGGTCCACCCCATTCCATCCCCTGCTCGTTTGCTTATACACCCAAACAACATATGCGTGGATGGGGGATGGATTTCATCCCTCTCCGCCCAAGCACTTACTTCAATATGCAAATAAAGTTTCAAGTATGAAGTTAAACACATACATCAATTAATGCCTGTTTATGTTGACAAAAATAAGTAGATCACATATTCTGCGATCTCTCCCAATTTTTATTAGAGCAACTCCGGTATTTACGCCGCGCGAGGATTTACGCCGCAGAAGTCAGAAAAAATAGAAGGAATAAAGATACTTGCAATCACACTGTTATGTGCCTTTATGCCATATTAGCATTGTATTGTAATTTCAGTTCTTCACTGTTAATATTAACAAAACCGTCGTGAGTTGAACCAATCTCTCACCATAGTAAGTAGCGCGATCATATATTACGACTACGTAAAATGATTACTAGAAGGAATGTAAAAAGTTTAATGGTTATTTCATGATACATAAGTGTAGAGGGATAGTAAATGATGGAATACAGCAAAATACAAGTGCATAGCTCTTGTATTTTTTATTTAGCTTGATATCTTGTATATCCCTCTTGTTTATTAGGATATACGGCATTTTTAGCATGCGGAATTTATGCCATAGTACAGACACTTTGTAAAACTCGAAATCTCCTATGTGTTCTTTTTCCTTTTTTTTTTTTGGATCGTATAACAATAATCTCTGATGCATCTCTATTCGCTCTTCTATTTTTTGCTTCCTCATAGAGGAAGCTTTGTTTTCGTAAATTACGTATATGAACCTTTGATTGCGTATAAAGTTGGGTCTAATCAATGAAATTTAAAAAAATTATATATGAAATAGGGGTAGAAAAAACTAAAGAAAAGATTGTTTTTTGAGTTTTTGATGCTAATATGTTCAGAGTATTCTAAAACATCGAAAAATTGCGTTTAAAAAATGTCCGTGTGTGTGTGTGCGTGCGTGTGCGTGTGTGTGTGTGTGCGCGCGCGCGCGTGTGTGTGTGTGTACGGATTTGATGTCCGTGGTTGCTCTAAATTCCGCAAATTTGAGATATTGAGCTCAATTTTTTTTTTTTTATGTAGAGTATTATTAAAGGAAAGTTGGTATTAAATTTGGCGGTGATTGGTAAAGGGGTAAAGATTCTTTCTTTATAAAGTTTTGATTTTTTTGAGAAATGTCCGTGGCTGCTCTAACTTCCGCAAATTTGGAGATATCGGCCTATTTCTAATTTTATTACCTTTTTCATTCTTTTGTACCCCTATTTCATATATACTTATTTAGGATTTGGTTAATTAGACCTAACTTTATACGCGATTAATAAAAGTCCATATGCGAAGTCCATATAGACCATGTAGCCTGAATTCCCAAAGTCAATATCGATTTGACATTGCGTCGATTGTAAAACCCCACTTGTGCTACTATATATAAGCTGATCCTCTACCAATTCATAAAAAGATTAAATTTAAAATTAAAAAAAGTGTGCAAATTAGAAACTTGCACATTGGTTCCTCATCATTACAGATCGCTACCATTGCTCCTATTTTATTTCGCTCATAAACCTTCTTCTATGAGGAAGCCAAACTAATATAAATACTAATAATTATGCATCGAATAAAATACAAGCTTCCTCATAAGAGGAACTTTGTGAGCGAAATATTAAAAATTTTTCAGTTTTATAATTTGTTTATTATTCTTACATCTTAATAAACTTTTTACACACATTTTATAACTTCTTATGACATTTTATTGCCTTATTTATAAATATTATTTGTAATTTTATATATATTAGGTTGGGGAAAAAGTAATTCATTATTTTTTCGCTAGATGGTTCTAGTGATATATATCACGTGATGTATTAATCGCATAGGTTATTCTATAACTGTTTTGTGATTGGTCAATTCAGTTGTGAGTTATAGCGCGTAAAATATGGACGTCAACAAAGAGAAAATTCGGTATATTTTACAATTTTGCTTCGATAAAGGCGAAAATGCAAACCAGGCAGCTGAAATTGTGAATGGTGTTCATGATCCCGATATTGTCACAGCCTATCGCGCGCAATTTTGGTTTCGTCGATTCCGTTCCGGTAATTTCTATGTTAAAGATGCACCTCGTACAGGTAGGGACCAGGGCTTCTATGAGAGAGGCATAATGAAATTACCTTTGAAATGGCAACAAATTGTAGAACAAAACGGTGCATATTGACCCAAATCGAACAATCCTAACTATGTTAAATAAAACCTTGAAATAAACGAAAAAATAATGGATTACTTTTTCCCCAACCTAATATATAAGGCGTATATATTCCACCCCCATAAATGGCATATATCCCACCCGTATGGGATATATGGCAAAAATGCAAGAATTTCTGAAAGTTTTTTTTGTTAAATACAAGGAATAAATATTTCATATTTCTAATTCTTTTATAGTAGTAGACAATATAAAGTTTTTATTGGTATAATTCAGTTGCCTTAAACATAGTAAATAGTACTTGATAAATTAAGTTGTTCTTAGGTGCGGCGTATATACCGGAGATACCCTATCGTTGTCAGAATTACAACAAAATTTTTTGTTAAGAGTAAAAAAATATCAAAATCAGGAAAAGCCAATTCTAAACAATTACCAATTGATTCAGATAGTAATTGCTAATGATTCTCTTCGACTCGCATTTCGTTTCTTTACCTCTCCCTCTTTCTCCCTCTGTATTTCTTTATGGATACGTATACGCATGCGTGCATGCGCGCGCGCGCGCGTGTGTGTAAAATAAAAAAACTAGTGTTCTATTGCGGAAGTAAGATTATAAAAATTAGTTATGATCTTTATATATATTCATATACACAGAGATAGAAAACTACCTGAAGTTCTGTTAATAGTTATGTTAATAGAGATGGAAAGCTACCTGAAGTTCTGTTAATAGTTGGACTTTTTCTATCCGTTCCGTCGTACAATACTGATTCATACCTGCTTGTCGAGAGTGGCTTGCAAATCTATTACTCGTACTGCTGAATCCTGCTCGGCTGGATCGAGACTTCCATTGCTCAATCTACTGCCAACTTCGGCGGACTTCTCTGTACCTGGTTTTTGTACCGATTGTTGTTGTTGCTGTTGCTGCTGCAGCGGTTGCAATTGATGTTGATGGTATTGTTGCTGCTGCTGCGGTTGGCTTGCTGCCTGCTCAGTCTCATTCTGCCCGATCACAACACTACATTCAGAATGCCTCGCTCGCATTGCCTCTCCAGCATCGCCGCGAAATTCCCAAAAACTACGTCTAATACTACACGACTACGCGACTGCACGATCATCATGCACGACTATGATAGATACATTCTCATGGATGCAACGAATCAATGAAATGACAAACAAAAAGTGATCTGTCGATAATTCATATATCATCCGGGACAAAAGTGCACCTGTTTAAGTGTTACTCTCGAGAAATACAAAAACATGTTTACGTAAATGTTCATGATAATTTTATGTAAAATCTTATGCGGTCTTTAATATCATGTGCAATATGAGAAACGTTTTAAATGAAATAATAAGATGACACTATTCTAGAATCACGGCGTTAGTGATAATTCAACGATAAAATGCATCAATATTTAAATAGATATTACGAAAGAAATATAATTGTACATCAATTGTATACCAACCAATAACGCGGACTCGAGTCACGGCTCTCGCTCAAACTATATAGAGAGGCTTACAGACCTCGATAATATAAAGAATCTAAAGCTTCCAAGTAAAACTTTAACAAGTGAGGGAAAGAGGGTATATATGCTAAATATGAGCATGCAAAGTGAAAAAAAGTTCCACAAATGCATTTTACGACTCTCATACAAATTTTAAACATTTCCACTTATCCATGATCGGTGCGAAGTATGAAAAGCGTATGTATCTGTGAATGTTTGTGCCTATGGGATTTGATCAAGATTATATTGGTAATACGATTTTATGATACCTTATTCTGTTGCTGAATTTCATCCGTCTGTCCATTCTCTTTTGGTCTATCATCTAACGTTTTCGGTGGATGCCCGCTTATTTTATATTGCTGGAACTGCAAACCACACTTATATTAGATGACGATAAGAGTCACAAGAGTCTAGAGTCTCAACGTTTATAACGTCTAGAACTTTCTGATTTTCCAAATATTTTATTCAGATCCAGGCAAAATTAGAACATTCTTGAAATAAACTTCTAAAAACTTTCAATACTATTTTTGTATTCCTCGGTAAAAATGTATTGAATGATTTCAAAATGAATATTATTAAATGAATTTTTACCAACAAAAATTTAAAGCCATGTAATATCTGAAAAATTGTTTATTGAAAATTCTAAACGATTTAGCAATATTTAGCTAATTTAGCATATATAAAGTAGATTATTAATGTTCACATGTTTTGACCTTTGTATATACAGTGTCACCTAATTCGCGCCCACTATTTATACAGTGATATTCCTTATCAAAAATTGAGTCAAAAAGTCATTTTTTTCTATAATACTTAATAAAGCAGTCATTATTAAGTAAAGTCAATCCGCTCATTGTCAGTGCCGTTCTTTAGCTGGCCATATGCCAGTGAACCGCGCGCCTGATAGTATGCGCTCACGCATACTATCAGGCGCGCGGCTCACTGACATACACTCATTGTCAGCTAAAGAACGGCATTGACTGGATTGACTGTACTCAGTATAATTACTGCTTTATTAAACATTATAGAAAAAAATGGCTCAGGACTTTTCGACCCAATTTTTTATAAAAAATATCGCAGTGTAAATAGTGGGCGCGAATTAAGTGATACACTATATACATTCCGCCAAATAAGAGTCTCCGCACAAGACTCTCGTATGATAGCGTAGCGTAACTTAACGTGGATCAACGCACAAGAAACGTATTGACGTATAATGTCGTAACCGATACGTTTCTTGTGCGTTGACCCACGTTTCGTTACACTACGTTACCATACGAAAGTCTTGTGCGGAGGCTCTAATTAAGGGATCGAGCGGATAGAGATAAGAAATAAGCCAATTTTAAACAGGTGTAATTTTGTTTTAAAAAATGTGAATCCAAATCTAGAAAAAGAGTTTTGAAGTTTAAAATCTCTACTTTCGAAAGGTCGCAGCTATTTTTAACTTTCTTCAATTATCCTAATTTTAACACACAGAAAACGAGCTTGATAAAGTGCGAAATTTTCTTGTTACTTTGTGGGCACATGCATAAAAAAACCTGAAATAATTTTTTGATTTTTTCATGTTAAAGCCTGAAATTTTTACAAAACCTTTTTTGTAGATTTTGATTTTGATTTTTTCTTATCAAGTTATCGAGAGTTGGAGAATAAGTGGGCATTTTTACTTTAATCGTTCATAACTCCGTTAAAAATCATATAGCAATTCCAAAAATGGAGTCCTGAAACCGAATCTTTGCTCCATAACATGGTATTACTGATTTTTTTTTAACTCGCGAATATGTTACAAATAGATGAAAATAATGGGGCAAAGCCGTTTCTTCAAACTACTATCCAAGGTCAAACCACTGACACTATCTTATGTAAATTCCAAGTTTCTTAAATATTTCTAGATAATAGACAATTTTTATTAAGGAAATATTTTTAATATTTTCGTATTTTAATTTAACAAAGTATAAAACTCACTTCCTCTTTGGTATGGGCTAGTTCCTCCTCAAGACTCGTATTTCTTTCAAGGGCCACGCGTAAACGCTCACGTACCTGAAATGGTTTCATCAGCAACAATAATCCTCTAATTACAAACATCGTACATATATACATATATACATATAGAGTGTCACGTAACATGCGGACCACTGCTTGTGGGCAGGTAGAGCGGGTAAAATTGAATCGAAAAGTCCTTTACCGTTTTGTAAATTTCTCAATAATTAATAAGAAATTAATAAATAAAGTTGTTAAGCATATGACGAGGCATTGGGAAGAGCACTAAGTAAATAACAATTGCTATACATGCAAGCATTATTTGTGCGTAGCCATTGTTATACTTATACTCCTTTTAATATTTCGCCACGCGTGAACGTTGAGCTGCTCTTTCTTGTCGAATCATATACGGACGCATTTTGATTTGTGTATCTTTATTAATTAATTATTGAGAAACTTACAAAACGGTGACAGCTGTTTTGATTCAGTTTTATTCGCTATACCTGTCCACGAGTAGTGGTTCGCATATTACATGACGCCTTGTATACGTACATATATACATATATACAAACAATGGAAAGTCGCGAGAACATTGTGTCAATTTAACATTGTGTAAGGAAAAGAAGCGCGGGAGAAAGAGAATGCATTTAAAAATGACTAAAATATTAATTTTTTTTTTAAGAGATAAATTCTGCGCATTTTAAAATACATAATTTTCAGATATATCTAAATGTTTAGAAAAAAAGAGAAATATTAAACATACGGTTTTTGCGCACATCAAGATACGTAACGCATCGCTATGATTACATAAATATCGAATAAAAGTTTTATCACTATATTCAAATATTATTAAATTCTATTATTTATGCTCCCATGCATCCCGATCTTATTCTGAAGCTGGCGTCCCATGAAGCAAATAACGCGGAAACGGAACGAGGGTATCACCAATCACGGGACCGTTTCGACAGAATCTTTGACAGGGTTCTATCAGAACGATCCCGTGATTAGTGATATGCTCGTTCCGTTCCGCGTAATCCGCTTCATGGGACGCCAGCCTAACGTTTACAAAAGTTTAAAAATAAAAGTGAAAAATGTCAAAAAGAAAAACAATTGTATAAATATAAAACATAATAAAACTGAAACAAAAGCAATACTTTGGGTTTATTTTATTTTTCAAATTAACCTCTTGTGCTATCGATCTTCCGTATCGATATGTTGATATTAAGTGTCCTTCATTTGTAATTTTAATATGAAATAGACCAAGAAAAAGAGAATAAACCATTGCAAAAAATGTGAAGTTGTGATACAAAATAGCATTAAAATCTTTGAAGCGTTCGACAAGATTTCCGTATCCAGGCTCGATTTTAATAAAATTTTACAGGCACGTAGCACTTACTAAATGTAATCGAATGTCACATGCGAATGTGCAGAAACGTATAGTTTCTAAGATATTCAAATCTTAACCCTAGAATGGTACACTTCTAAAAGTAACGTAAATGGTACACATGGGTTAGGCTAACCCGCCGTTTTCTTTTTACTATAACTTTTAATCAACTGCACATTTTAGGGCAAATTTTTTTTTTAAATCGATAGTTTAGAGTTTAGAATCTCAGACACTTGAATATTTATGTTAGAAAGCAAAAAAAAACTTTTGCACAGGAGCTATTTACAAAATTTCAAAACAAAATTTTTTTAATTGAGTAAAATTGCGGTTTTTGTTTATTTAATCATATTTCTTTTTTTAAAACGAGTTGTGACCTAATTATACTGGGATTGTAAAGGTGTATAGGTCTACTTTAAGGGGATTAATGCATATTTTCAATTACTTCCAAAAAGTATAATTATTTTGAATGGTGAATGTAGGTAATTTTTGGCTCTTAGTAACTTTTTATGGTAATAAATAAAATAAATTATATACGTAATTTGACACTAAATATTAAATGTTTTTAGTAAAAAATTGGTAAATAATCTAATGATATTAGCATTCTAATGACAAATAGCAAAAATTGAAATTATTGTACATTATTAGGTAACATTGGTGTCATAAAATCAATGAAAAAAATGTTTATTTAATTTTTCAACTCCATTTTATTACAAAATTATATTTAATTATTTTTACAAAATTAGTATATATCACGGGTTTACTAACGTTAACGGTACACTGGGTTAGTATAACCCGAAGACTAACTTTCGATGCTTCCTACTCGGCAGTTTTCAATGCGCTGGCGCTGGTTCAATTATGGGTGCAGCTTACTGTGGTAGGGAGCTCTCGAAAGTAGAGTTCCTATAATAAGAGTTAAGTCAATGTGGTGACGATTTTTTATTGATCCCGCCATATGTTTCAGCCAAGTTAGTGGGAGTAAGACAAGCTATAAGTGGGAGTGAGACAAAGCTATCATGGTCGCCATATGCTTTAGCCAAGAAGTTAGTGGGAGTGAGACAAAGTTATAACGGTGTCCTAACTCTTATTATAGAAATTCTACTCTAAAGTCCATCCCCTGGTCCAAACCCCCAATACAATATAGAAGTAGCGCAACTTTTAAAATCGCTGAGGGTTACACTACCCCAGTGTACCGTTCTAGAATTAATTATCTGGCTAAATTAACATTTTGTAAGATTTCTATAAAGAAAGATAAGAATTTAAAAATATTTCGCTGAAATGTTGTCAAGGTCATGACCCTGAACAACATTCAAAAGGTTTTAGTCGTCGCTCGTTGTTTGTTAAAAAGTTGTTAATAAATGACTGAGAAATATAACAGTTTGTGTCAATGTTAAAGTAATTTGCTGATATGTGTGTATAGATAGTATACACCCCTGCGGCAGGGGTAAATGAGGGTAGACCTCGGTTCGTGTAGAAAGTTGGGTACCCATGTGGAATCGTACAATGATAGACCACATTTCGCATTGTAAGCAAAGAGCGGTGCGGAGTGCATCTCACTTCACGTGAAAAGTTGGAAACCCATATGGTTACGTTCTACATATTTATGAAACTTCTTTTGTTAATATAACTTTTTAATAAACAATGAGAAAATAAGCTTTTCTGATCTCTTGTTTTTTTCTTTGTAATGATATTTTGACAACATTGTACTTACAGTTTCCTAATACACTAATAAAATAAAACATTTCAGCAAAATATTTTGAATTCTAATTATTTTTTCATATCGAAATCTTGAAGAATGTTAATTAAGTCGAATAATTAAAATTTTAATATCTCGGAAACTAAATGTTTCCGGCATATTCGCACTTGTGGCATTCGACTACATTTAATAGTTACATACTTCTATTTCATGAAAATAGGATCGGAATATGGAAGTTCAGCCAAGCACTCTCCTTATAATAAATCATGTTCCTCGATTTTTACGTATCTTTTTTTGAGAAGTATTAAACAAATTTTTTTTATAATTTGATATTTTTAAACAATTATAATTTAATAAAAAATCACGGATAAAGTAAATAAAACCAGGTGATTTGAATATAGTCGACCTAATTATGAAAAAAAAATATATAAAGATAAATAATTTTGTCCTATGCTTTCACAACTATATCAATCGAACATATGCGTACTTCATATTTATCTAACAATAAATACGTACTACTTAAATGCGTAACAAATTGATACGAGTATATCCGCTTACGTAAGCGTTTCTTGTTATTCTTATGTGCATCACAGGAACAACAGTAAATCAAATAGAGTACATACATCGCAGTACAACTTATAACTGACAAACAAATCTCTTTTGTTTGCCAGTAAACATACAAAAGTTTTTTGTTCGCATCCTGTAACCAAAAATTTAGAGTCAATTCAAATTAAAATTGACTTTAGTTTCCTCTTTTTTTCGCAGCGTATATTATCTCTCTCATAAAAGAAATCTTTGTAAATCAATCCTAATTCTGTAAAAAATCACAATGGCAATATAATGGCATTTGATGAAATGGTATAAAATACCTTTTCGTCCAAAGCTTTGTGGTGCTCGAAAAGGCTTTTCAAAGCTTTCAGCACTTCTACCTCAGATGATACACCAGATTGCGCAGCGGCTTGACGTTTCACAACCGTCATCCTGAGTGATCGTTCATGTCGCGATACTAAACACTCTAGATGTTCCAATAAGAGCTGCAAATATCGATAATGAAGCATGTTAATGACAAAGCTATAATATTAATTTTTCATCATTAATCCTTTATTAATTCTTCATCATTAACCTACAAATTTTTATTTATTACATTTACTTGTTATTCTTATTGTGCTTCAAATGTAAACATTTATCTATTAAGAAAAAAATGTTCAAAGAGCCTACAAAGTCCTGTCAGGCTATAAAGAGTTGTTAGAATGCTTAAAAATGTCAGAAATACGCACACGTGTGTTATTTCGTTCCGCTTTTAATTCGGAAATTTCCTCTTCTCTTTCGAGAATGCTCTCTCGCGCCGCCGCCAGTTCTTTTGTCAGCTGTGAAAATTCCTGTAACAAAACGGTGCACATTAATATCAAAGAATTACTTTACAAGAGAAACAGATAAAAAAGATGTCAAGAATACACGCCGCGCCTATTGATAAAGGTATTATACGGAAATATGATCATATTAATATATTTTTAAATAAAGCGTAACAATTTAATTTAAAAGATATTAAAATCAATATAAATATTATATACGCAATACTATTGTTTAAAAATGTGTTTCTCATAAAAGGAGTGACAGCAGAAAATTGCGACAATAAAGAATAAAAATTAAGCAGTATATATACGATTTAATTCTGTCACATTAACGTGTTTGGAGATATCTTATATATATCTATAGTATAATATTTTAAAACATTTTATAATATCAAAATCAGCTCAATGACTAATTTGTTTAATGTACTTTACTCTTGTACGTAACGCTAGCATACTCTCGATGAATTTTGTTAACTTCAACAATAAACGATTGAGATCAAGATATTTTAAGAACAGCAAATTCTGGAAGCATATTTTAATACCAAAATCAGCACAGCAACTGTTTAATACATCTTATACTTGTAACTTTGAGCGTCCTCGATAATTTCTAAACTTGTTCCATAAGCAATAAAAATTTCCAGTAAGTATTTTACTAGTATTTGATTTAAAAAAACAGTTTAGTATTAAACTTATATGGTAAACTTTTTATTTTTGACCACTTTGCTCTTATGTGGTTATGATAACCGCACAGTAAAATAATTTGTTATTTATGTTAAATATAACATAAATCACATGTCCCAAACAATTCACTCTAATTTTTGTGTTAATTTAACATAATGTGAATATGTCAAATTATGACACAAATATTATGTCCATAATTTAACACATTTGATTTAATTAAATATAAATTTAACACAAAAAAAATCAAATAACAATCAAAATTAGTGAAATTAACACATAAGTATGTTACATTTTTAATACAAAAACATTTTTAACAAGGTTCATTTTTAACAAAAATACACAAAATTTTTTACTGTGCGGTATTAGTACATCTGTTGGAGTAAGGACTAGCGTTGATCAATGCGCTCTTCTTTAGTAGAGTTGAGAATAATTCTTTTTCTTTTATTTTATAAACCATGCTGTGAATCCTTGTTTTGCGTTTCTCGCCGTACTGTGGCGCTACTCTTTATATATATATAT